>NW_026004731.1:68882-117839 GCF_001458135.2 Marmota marmota marmota | reverse complement strand
AAAGGGGGGGGGGGGAGTAGTGGACCAGATTCTACCATCTTGACCTTTCCTGACCTTGCTGCCTGCCTCCCTTTGGCTCACACTCACTTCTCTGCTTCACCCTTCACCACCCCCATCCTGCCATATGCACAGCAGGGCCTGCCTGAGCTTCTCTCTTCCCACCCCTGGACACACCCTCCCGTTCTGCCCCTCTGTCATTGGACTGAGTGTTCGCATGGCCTGACCTTGACCTCACCACTCCTCCTTGAGTTTTCCCAGACCAGTCTCCTGTCTTCTATGCCTTCCCTATCAATTATTCCAATATGATTATTCCAATATACATTTATTAGCTTCCAATTTTCTTCCCACACATCTACTTCCCATTTTGCCTCTCAATTCTAGTTTCCTATAGGATTCCCCAGCAATTTGCTCCTTTGAATTCCATCGCTCTCTGTATTTTGTTTTTATGTTCCCTTCTTGTCATTCTTTTCATATTGATTCTCTTTTCTGTCCATTCTCAGACCCCCTTGAGCTCCAGACATCATCAGGTTGTAGACTGCATGCTGGGCAGGCCTCAGAGAGCTTCTTTAATGGAGCATACCAAGGATCAGACTTCCTGAGCTTCCAAGGAGGTTCCTGGCAGCCATCTCCAAGAGGAGGGAGTCGGGCCCAGAACGTCTGTCGGGTGCTCAATCTCTACGAAGATATCAAGGAAATAGTGCAGAGCCTCCTCGATGACACTTGCCCTCGATTTCTGGCAGGCGTCCTTGCGGCAGGGAAGTCAGAGCTAGGGCGGCAAGGTGAGTCCCACACTCTCTCCCCTCCTATTCCTATTGCTCTTTCTCCTTTGTTTGGATTCGCCCTTTCTCATCATCTTGTTGAAACACCAATAAGAGGTCCCAGGGAGAGATGCCTGGCTTCAGGATTGTTTTCCCAAGAAAATATAAAAGAAGTGATAACTCAAACTTCTAAGGCACCCAATACCTGAACTCGAGCTCAAAGTGCTCACAAAACTTCCATTTCTCCCCACTTTTCCCCTGTGTAGTGAAGCCTGAGGTCTGGCTGTCCAGTGGCCCCAGTCCTGGGCCTGGATGTCTGCTGCTGGTGTGCCATGTGTCTGGCTTCTACCCAAAGCCCGTGTGGGTGATGTGGATGCGGGGTGACCAGGAGCAACGGGGCACTCAGAGAGGTGACCTCCTGCCTAATGCTGATGGAACGTGGTATCTTCGGGTGACTCTGAATGTGGCCGCTCGGGAGGCAGCTGGCCTGGCCTGCAGGGTGAAGCACAGCAGTCTGGGAAGCCATGATATAATCATTCACTGGGGTGAGAGAACTGAGACCCAGCTGGGAATGACGGAAAATAGCCCTAGGGATTTTCAGTGAGGAACTGGGGAAATAGGTAGAAATCCTAAGTGCGGGAAGGATAAAAGTGGGAAAATCCAAATAAAGAAGGGGGAGGGAGTGATAGCAAGTAAATTTAAAGAAATTGGAAATCAGAAATTAGAGGAACTAAAGAAAAAAGAAACTATTGATTTGGTGGAAGAGGGTTAGGGTGGGTACATGATGGACATAGATGGGGGGATTGAAATACAGGCTCTAGAACACAGTGAGAACCCCAGGAAACCCCCCGCCCTCATGACCGAAGCCTAACCTGTGGTGGATCAGGAGCATTTCATGGGTCCCTCTGCTTTTTTATCCCAACCAGGTGGATACGCCATCCTGCTGCTTCTGATGTGTTTGGCTGTCATCGTCACCTTGGTCCTGCTGTTTGGACTGCACTTGTGGTGTAAAAAGCAGAGGTGTGATTTTTTTTTTTATTCTTTGTTTGTTCATCCTGTGTATCTTTTTTTCCTTTCCCCCTTTCTCTGTGATTCCCCTTCTTTAAGATTAAGATCCTCTTCTTTTCTCACAGCTCCAATTGGAAAATCCCGTCTCCCTGTATATCCAAGTCCGCCTTTCCCCTGGGAGCCAAAACCCAGGACCCCAGGAATCCAGCACATCAGCTTCACATGACATCAGAGTCCTGGATCAAAAAGAGAATTTTGAAGTGGAAAACAAGTCTAAACCAACTCTGGTAACATTGGTTTGCCTTGCACATAAACTCCTTGTCTACTTCTTACATATGCTTCTTGTCCTCTAAGGAAAATATAATATTATTCAAACAACTTATTGTGGCAGAGATATTGATCCCTTTGGACACCCATTGCTTTTCATCTTCTGGAAATATCTTTTTTTTGCTTTGTTCATCACCATTGATCCTTCGAGATGGAACTGAGATGCCTTCTTCTCATGGTTGTTTCCCAGGATTGCCCATTTGAAAGCTCGTCTATACTCCCCAGATTGGACTGGTCTTCCCCAACACACTCACCTCTTCCTGCTCTGATCAATCATCCTTTAGGGTTTTTTGCTCTTCCCTTTCCTCTCAGATGCTTGAAAGTAGGATTTAGGTGTATGTACTTGTAAGCACATGGTTTCCTGCTCTGAAAGGACCCGTCTTGGTTTAATGCTTCAAAATACCCCAAGAAATATTGCATTTTCATTTGGCACTAGCCTCATACATGATGTTTCTGTTTCTGCCTGGATGTAATATATTTTAACCAATGCTGACCAAAATATATTGACTTTCAAATAAACCAATATTGTCCTAGTCCATTTCTTCTCTGAAATCTCTGCATCATTTGACTGTGTGCTCACTAAAGCAGTTCTTCTTTCCCCTTATATCTCACTAGAGGTAAAGGAGACAGGTAAATGCCTCAGACTCCACTGTAATTCGAGTGTTAGTGCATCTTCAGGATATTTAAATAAAATGATATCATGTGGGATATCACCTGTCAAGCCAGGACAGGTTCAAATTATCATTCCTACTTCCAAGAAAATGTGTATGTCTTTGTTGATGTGCATATTCTGGGGGAAAAAAAAATCACACTTTGCGCAATTAGGAAGACAAACGGGATTTGAGGACAATTTTAATGGGTCAAATCAGAGGAAAGACAACAATGGGAAAGCTAGGTTTGATGCCAGTTTAGCTGTGTGCTTACTTTATTTTGGTTCATCATCATCCCAACATCATCCTCATCACCATTATCATATAGTTTGTTTCCCTTATTTTATATAAATTATTAAATTATCTAGTTGAGATACATTGGAATGAGCTTGTTGAAATACAGGGAACTATTAGAGCACAGAGTTCATGCAGATGTCCATTCAACTCCTTTCTTTGCGTGAGATAATAGAAGAGAGTGTGGAGGCTTCTTAGTGTAAGCTTATAACTTCATGTGAAGCATTTTCAGGTTCAGCAGTCACTCATCCAGGGCAGAGTCTTTACCTAAGAAGGAGGCACTGAGGCTGCCTTCCACTGGTGAGAGTCCATCACCCTCTGTATGACGCATTCAGTTAGCTTATCTAGAGGTTTTGCTGAGTCCAGAGAGGAAGGCAGGATTCTGAGGGGTTGTTTGGAGCAGCAAATGTTGGAAGCCAAGCGTTCTCTCCATGGTTTAAATCTGTGAGGGTGACTTCTTTGAAAATAAAGAGGTTCAAGTACAGAGCTTTCATTTCTGAGACAAGTTATCTAATGAAACATCTTTCCTATGTTTCTCATTTAAATAATTTTTGCCATTATTCCAGTCACAATAATTTTTGAAGCCGCCATCTGACACAGGCTAACTTTCATGGTTCCATGCCTGATCTTTCCTCTACCACATCTTGTGTTTCTGTGACACTCAATTTCTTTCTGTCCCTCAATTACATCAAGCTTCTTCTCAGTTCAAGTGTCACTTGTATAGAAAGAAATTTGCCGATTAATCTAAGTAATACATCCACCTCAATCATACCCCATTCCAATATTCTGTTTATTTTTTTCTTAGTTTATTTCAAATAAGAAGGCATTACAATTCTTACTACACATATAGAGCACAATTTTTCATATCTCTGGTGGTATACACAGTATATTCACACCAATTTGTGTATTCATACCTGTACTTTGGATAATAATGATCATCACATTCCACCATCATTAATTACCCCATGCCCCCTCCCTTCCCCTCCCACCTCTCTGCCCTATATAGAGTTTGTCTATTCCTCCCATGCTCCATCTCCCTATCCCACTATAAATCAGCCTCCTTATATCAAAGAAAGCATTCGGCATTTGGTTTTTGGGGATTGGCTTATTTCACTTAGCATTATATTCTCTAACTCCATCCATGTACCTACAAATGTCATGATTTTATTATCGTTTATTGCTGAATAATATTCCATTGTGTATATATGCCACATTTTTTTATCCATTCATCTATTGAAGGGCATCTAGGTTGGTTCCACATTTTAGCTATTGTGAATTGTGCTGCTATAAACATTGATGTGGTTGTGTCCCTGTAGTATGCTGTTTTTAAGTCCTTTGGCTATAGACAGAGGAGAGGGACAGCTGGGCCAACTGGTGGTTCCATTCCCAGATTTCCAAGAAATCTCCATACTGCATTATATTCTGTTTATTTTGAATATTTAATTTAGTTGTAATTACCTCATTGTCTTATGCATTTATTGACTTTTTCATTTAAAACATAGGAAGTATGTCATCCTAAATTTCATCTGTCTTGATCACATTGTAGCCTCTTGCTTAAAATATAGCTTGACATTTTGGGCCAATGAATATGTATATTAAAATAAATATATATTTCAATAGAAAAATGATACTAACTGTTGACTCTCAAGAAGAGCTTTTAGTGACACCAATCTTTATCTGATGGGTGATAGATTTCCAGGTACCGATGAGTTTCCAAAGTGCTGGTGTCACTAAAAGCTATAGGTAGATCATTCATATTGTTCAAAGATGAAAAAATGCTCACTCTAAGTTAACTCTTTCCTTCAGTTATTATCTTTCTGTATATGACAGCATCTTATGTACAGATGTTGACTTAGGAAGGAGGAAGGCAATCCCAAAGCATCTTATCTGACTCCTCTATCTTAAGAGTGACAAGCCTAGTTGCCCATAACATGCTATTGTGGGTTTTTTTCTGCTGTGCTTTGGTAAATCCCAGGGAGTCTCCTAGGGAAGGATGACTATTGTGTGTTGCGATTTTGAGGAAACTCTAGGTCTCTGAACGCACTAACTTAATGCAGTCTAGTTCTTTTTGTGAGAAGGTGCTCTAGTTGAGACCTGGGCATAGATTTGAGTGAAGCACAAGACATGCTTCCTGGGGAGGTATGAGGGCTACTTACTCATGTGTATTCCCAATCCTCATAAAACTGGCACAGATGGGTTTTAAAAAAAGTCAGAGGACATATAATCATTTCATAAGAAACACCAGATCAACATGATTTGGGGAATTTTTCAATATTGGTCCAGGATATTGTCAGAAACATTTTATACTATCCTTGCCATGTAAGCCTTTAAACTGAGTAATTTCACCATACAAAAAAAACTCAAAAAGCTTAATGCCAAAAGACCAAACAACCCAACCAATAAATGGACAAAGGAACTAAACAGATACTTCTTAAATATAAACGGTCAACAAATATTTGAAAAAATGTTCAATATCTGTAGCAATTAGAGAAATGCAAACTAAAACTACACTAAAATTTCATCTCACTCCAATCAGAATGGCAACTATCAAGAATACAAGTAACAATAAATGTTGGTGAGGATGTGGGGGAAAAGGTATATTCATACATTGCAGGTGGGACTAAAAATTGGTGCAATTTACAGTCTAGAAAGCAGTATGAAGTTCCTTAAAAAATTAGGAATGAAATCACTATTTGACCCAATTATTCCACTTTCCTGTACATATACAAGAGAGTTAAAATCAGCCCATTTCAGTGACACAGCCTCATCTATGTTTATAGCAGCTCAATATCTGCTATGAAACCAATAGTTAAACTATGGAACCAACCTGGGTGTCCTTCAACAGAGGAATGTGGTATATATGAACAATGGAATATTACTCATAAGACAGAATTCCTTTTGCCATTTGTGAGTAAATGGATGGATCTGGGGACTATCATGCTAAGTGAAGTAAGCCAATCCCCAAAACCCAGAGGTCTAATGTTCTCTCTGATATGTGGATGCTAACACACAGTAAGGGATGGAGAACAGATGTTCAGTGGATTAGATAAAGAGGAATGAAGGGAAGGGAGGAGGGACAGGAATAGTAAAGACAGTGGAATAAATCCCACATAACTTTCTGATATACATAGATGAATACATCATAGTGAATCTCCATATTATGTACATGCCCAAGACTGGGATCCAATTATAATGAGATATATGCCATGTTGTATAAATATGTCAAAATTGACTCTACTGTCACGTATAATTAAAACAAACAAAAAAGACTAAAATGAATGTAACTGGGATTATATATGTACACATAAGATTTCTGATCTACTTCCTTAAATATCACAGGTATAAAATAAGTATCCTTGAAAAGTTCATTCAGCGTTTACTACATCATGAGGATGCAATCAGCATGACTGTGGAAAGTTTAAATAACACAGAACCTGGTTTTTCAACAAACAAATTGTAATGAAAACTAAAGATGGAGAAGAAACTTTCAGATTTAAAAAAAAAATGTATCTGTTTAAACAAAAACACTGGATCAGGATTCAAAATCTTGTACTGAAGAATAAATATGAGACTAAATCACTTCAGGAGACAGGTGTTGTCTAGTATTGTAAACTATATCATTCTGGCTCAAACATAGAAACTATTATTTTAAAAAAAAAGAGTGAAGGATAGTACTTTCCATGTCCATCAAAAATAAAACCACTTCCTGTGTTCTACTGTGAACATAAATATTCTAGAAATGACAGATGTTGAGTTTGGAACAAGAGATTGAGGGAGTGTCCTTGCTCTTGAAATAGCATCCTTGCTGGAGAAGGTTGCAAAAAAACATGAAGAATCAAAATATGTGGGGGTCAAAGCTGAGAAGGGAATGGTAGCCATATCCACTCAGGAGACCAGGGCCCTGGGGCATGCCTGTGTGATGTTCTCTGCCTAATGAATGAGCCAAGCTGAGGATGTGGAAGACCTGATTAAGTGGAGCAGCATAAACTGAAACTTGGATCTGGGCCTCCCAGTGCACCACCTGCAGATTTGCAAAGATACCCGTGCACACCTGCCCTGGAGCCTGTGTTCAAAGGGAGCAGCATGGTTGAAGCACAGGGCTGTTTCTTCAAATTACTTACAGAAAGTACCTGGAGATTTTTGGAACTTTGACTTTACCCTTAATTTCTGAGAACCATTTCATCATCTTTCCTCATTCACCATTTTACCCACTCTCACTTTCTTCGGCAAATGATCCCATCAGTTTACCAGTTTATCAAGATCAAATCTTCCTTTGGATTGTGTCGTCATTCTTCCAATATAGCCAGGCACCAATGCCTCCTTATAAGTTGTCTGACCTTTCACTCCCTTTATGATGCTGATCCAAGTGTGAACACCACTGTCAAAAATGGAACTCAAATTATTGACTCCTTTATCAATGATATAGTAATGATCCCATATTGAGCATAAACTCAATCATTAAAGCAAATGAGAGGTATCTCTTCTTTGGTTACAGCTGATTGAATAATAAAATTATTTGAATGGAGCCTCTGGTAGGTCAGATACTCTTTGCATACCTATTCATATCAATTCATGTTGTCCTTCTGATGATCCTGAGCAGGCACTATTATTCCCATATGAGAGATGGGGAGACAAAGGTCACATTACTACCAAGTATTAAAGGCAATATTGCTCCAAAATTTCTTCTTTCACTATTATACTATACATCCAACAAATATGTATGGGAAACCTGTTACATGATCAGTATTATTACAGGTAATGAAATACAGCAGAGACTCAAGAATAATATACCCTATTTTTACAGAGCTTAAATTAATAGTGGAGGAGTATGGGAGACAGATAGTAAGTAAACAAAAATATTACATATGAGGTGGTGAGATATGCTTCGATTGAGAACTGAATCAAGAGAGAGGAACAGAGAGAAACAAGGGCCATCATTTTAAAGATCATAGACAAATGGGCACAGAGAGAATGTGGTATTTGACAAGAGACCTCAAGGAAGAACAAGAAGCAATCTGTGCATATCTGGGGGAAACAGAATTCCAAATAAAGGAACAAAAAATGAAGTGTCATTATGTTGGGACTTTTCTAAATGTCATGAGGATTACAGTAGCTGCACTATAATTGGACTGGCATAAGTGATGAAAAACTTGGTAGCAGATGAGGCTGGTGAGTTGGAGTCAGATCATTTAGGGACCTTAAAGGCCACTGCACAGGTATTGAAAATTCTTGCAGGGCAAAGGAGATGAGTTCTTAGAAGCAGAGAGCAGAATCATGGTTTCCAGGGGTCACAGCAGGGAAGAAATACTGGGGGAGGGATGGTTAAAGGGTGCAAAGTTTCAGTTATGTATAAATAACATATTCTGGACATGTATTAGACCTCATAGGGTGTGCAACTAACAAAACTGTAAATTGGCTGAGAGGGTAGATCTTATGTGTTATTACCACACACACACACACGCAATACTACTATAAATAATAAAGAAGGAAGAAAGAAATCTTAAGAGGTAATAAATATATGTGTGGCTTTGGTGGTGATTATTTCATAGGTATATCTTCTCAAACTCATTGAGTTTTATACAAGATGTATAGAGTTTTTTTCATGTCAAGTAGTTAAAAAAAACACTAATTCTTAAACACAAGTATCACCTAGATTACAAGATGGGGCATGATTATATCTACACCAAAATCACTATGATCCCAATCAGCTTATCTGCACCAGAAGAAATTCAGAACCTCTAAATATTTCCACAACACAGCCTTCCAGCAAGTTACAAGTAGCACCTGCTCTGTGTTCTCTAGCCAGTACATACTTCCATTTGCCAACTCTGTGCTGCCTGCAGTGCTCCTAACAGAGCTGTTGTTATCCATGATGAGAAAGTGATATCTATACCAGGGGTTGCTACCAACTACTTCTTTCAAAGTATCTGAGCAATTATTAGGTGACTTTATGGAGGGATGCTTCATAGGAAGACATGAAATATGGATTACTCCCCAGTTCCTAGCCTCAGTTTGAAAACCAGTTCTAGGAGCTGCCTTGCTTGTGTTTAGTTTTCTGAAGTCTCCTAAGTGCAAGAGCATCAGCTTCTGACTCTCACCTATGTCTTGGGATGAAACAAAGAATGTCTTCATCATTTTCCTTTAAGCCGTTGGCTGGCCAAATTAGCTAAATTGTGGTAAGAAATCGAACAGATTTGAAAGGATTTGCATAGACTCGTTTGCACATGAACTGGATATGTTAAAAGAACTAAAAAGTATTTTCAATTTGCTATTTCCAAAACACTAGGAGTGGCATCTTTGTTTGCCACTAAATGCATATGTATTACCTCAGCAGGCAGATTTTACATTTAAAGGAAAAGGAGAAATTCCTTTTGGGAGAGAGTTGGTTCCATTATTTTGGGGGGGTCAAGAAAGCATTTAGGCTACCAATAGTTTTCAAATGAAGAACAATAATAATTCTCAAAATATGAAAGCAAAATAAACACTTTTTTAAATACAAAAATTCTAAAGTGTGTTTAATGCTCATCCTTTTTTTATCTTTCTCTTTTCTGTGTGTGCCTGTGTGTGTGTGTGTGAGTGTGTGTTTTGTATTAAGAACTGAACCCAGGCCTTTTGCATGCTAGGCTTATGCATACTACTGAGCTATATCCACAGCCCTTTTTAACTTTTTACCTTCAGACTTAGTTTTGCTAGATCGCTCAAGTTGACCTTGAAGTGCCAATCCTCCTGCCTCAGACTCCCAAGTAGCTGTGATTTCAGGTGTACATCATCATGCCCAATGATATTTATTGATTTTAATAGGACTTTTGCATAAAATATTCTAGTAATTATAAATTCATTTATATGTATGTTTGTATAAGCAGGCAAGACTAAAGAGAGGGAGAAATATAGTTAGTAGTCATAACAAAGTATGCATTGAATCAAATGCAGGAGGTTTTTATCCCATTTATTTATCTATGTATTTAATAATTGTTATTAGAGCACTTTAGTTATACACAGAAGTTTGGTGCACTTCAACAAAATCATATGTTCATGGACTTTAGTTTACTCCATTATAGACCTTATTTACCCTCTTCCCTTCCTTCCTCCCTGCCCATATTCTCCTTTCTCTACTAATCTTCCTTTTAATAATTTATTTATTTTTAATTGATGCTTTCTACATATACATTAAAGTAAATTCCTTATGGCATATGTATGTATGTGAATAATGTGATTTTTGTTAATTTGATTCCACATTTTCTCCCCTTTGCCATCTCTCCTCCCTCCTCCCTCAATCTCCTTCTTCTGCTCCACTCTTCTTTCCTATATATTTATGATATTATGTACCCTCCTGTCTTCTTTCCCTTATTTTATTCTAGCTTCCACATGTGAAAGAAAATACCTGGCCCTTAATTTTCTGTGTATGACTTATTTCACTTGGAATAATGCTCTCTATTTCTATTTGTTTACCAGCAAATACCAGAATTTTATTCTTCTCAATGGCTCAGCAAAACTCTATTGTGTATATAAACCACATTTTCTTATTAATTTTCTGATGGGCATCTGTGCTGACTCCAAAATTTGCTTATTTTGAATTGTGCTGCTATAAACTTTGAAGTGACTATATTTCTGTAGTGTGCTGATTTTAGCTCTTTTGGATAAATACTGAGGACTGGGCTAGCTGGGTCATATTCCTAGTTTTATTCCTAGTTTTCTGAGGAATCTCCATCCTTCTTTCCAGAGTGGTTGTACTAATTTGCAGTCCCACCATCAGTGCATAAGTGTACCTTTCCCCTCACATCCTCACCAGTATTTTCTATTTATTATATTCTCGGTAATTGCAATCTAACTGGAGATGAAATCAAAATGCATTTTGATTTGCATTTCCTGGATTGCTAGAGATATTGAAAATTTTTCTTATATTTGTTAGATATTTGTGGTTTTTCTTTTGAGAAATGTAGGTTTAGTTCTTTTGACTATTTATGGATTGGATTATTCTTTTTTTATTAGTGCTGTTTCTTGAGTTCTTTTAAGATATTTTGGATATTAATCCACTGTCAGAGGAGTAGCTGGCAAAGATTTTATCCCATTCTGTAGGCTGTCTCTTCACATTCTTAAATACTTGCTTTGCTATGCAGAATCTTTTTAATATGATGTCATTCCACTTACTGATTCTTGGTTTTATTTCTTGATTTTTTACTTGTGGAGGAAGTTGATACCTGCACCAATATTATGGAGTGTTAAGCCTCTGTTTCCTTCTAGCAGTTGTGATGTTTCTGGTCTAACCCCTAAGTCTTTGATCCATTTCGACTTGAATTTGGGACAGCGTGATAGATAAGGATCTAGTTTCATTCCTCTACATATGGATGTTCAATTTTCCCATTTGTTAAAAAGGCTATCTTTTTATCGACATGTATTTTTAGTACCTTTGCCAAGTACCAGATGTCTGTAGTGGGTCTGTCTCTGTGTTGTCCATTCTATTCCATTGGTCTTCATGTGCATTTTGATGTCCATACTATGCTGTTTTTGTTACTGTAGCTTTGTAGCGTAATTTGAGATCAGGTATTGTGATGCCTTCTATATTCTTCTTGCTCAGTATTGCTTTTGACTATTTTTGATCTCTTATTCTTTCAAATAAACTTTAGAACTTTTTTTTTAGTTCTGTCAATAATGCCATTGGCATTTTGATGGGGATTACATTGAATCTGTATATTGCTTTTGGTAGAATGGCCATTTTGCAATTGATTCTGTCTATCCAAGAACATAGGAGGTATATTATTTTACCAGTAATAATTATTTATTTTACAATCAAATAAAATAATAAAAATGGACTTATATTGTTTATCATATATATGGTCCCTATAGATCAAAGCACCACATACCAGTTTCAATAGCCAGGAAAGGGATCTAACTACAAGGAGGATATCAAACATCATCACCATGACAACCACAGGGCATAGCAATCCAAACATTTTTGCCCATTGCATCTTGTTATCAGTTGCCAAGGAAACACAACACAGTTAAGCACTGGCTGGAATATTTTTTTCTTACATATAAAATAGAGAGTAAAATTAGCTTCAATTAGGTGCAGAAAACCCCTATGGCCAGTGGGTCCATCTCTACAATCAGTGCAGAGCAATTGACCTGGACACACTTCTCTTATACTGTCCCAGTGGACCCTGTCCTCTCTCTCTTGGAGACTGAAATACCAAAAGCTGAAGATGTGCTTGAAGACTATTGATGCACATGCTTAAACACAGTGAAGGATCATTTCTTGCTAAGAAAATGCTCTAGGATTAAAGACATTATTCATTGGTCAAGTGGGGTAGTCAAAAGACCATGAGTATGAGATTGTCTTTGCCAAAATCTGGCTACTGAAGCAGGACATGAAGCATATCAATCCCAATATAGGACTTTGCCCACCTGAATTTGGAGGTGAAATTGCATATGGTGTTATTTTCAAATAACTCCTATGAATATGGCTTGCTCGAAGAGCCACTACTATTTTGAGTCACACTCTACTGGAGTGACAAAGAGAATAAAACCTAGTAGGATGGGCAGTCCTTCCTAAAGAATAGTTCTCATCCAGGCACCCCAAGTGCCTGTAATTAGGCAACTGAAGAGATGAAAAATGAGTCTAGGGTGACTATGGGCATAAAGCTGACATCCGTCACACCTGAACATGGATTTCAGCTAGATTATCTACTTTCCCTGAATTTTGATACATACACAACAAAAAGTCTTGCCAACGGGTAATTGAGGACTATTTGATTATGCATCACCATCATGGTTACTGAATTTAATGAATCTTGTTGATCTTGAAGAGCTCGGGCAGTAATATTAGCTCTCTCTTTCACAGTCAGTAACACACAAATAGAATGCAAATAGTTTATCTTTCTGGCAGAGTGTCTTAGGTAACACTGCAATGTGTTTAAAGTTATGCCTTTTCAATTTGGAGTATAATTTTGAACAGAAACTCAAGTATCCTAAATTCCTATGTAGCATACCTCATTTGAGGGTGGCAGGAACTCCAGAACCCAGTATAACCACAGAGGAGCACATAACCCATGAACACCTCTGTAGTCTAATTGTACAAAGCTTACATCTGGTTTTACTCTGAATTAGGCGGCCAGATAGAATTGTACCATGTAAGAACATATCATCTGCAAAGTTTATATCGGCCTGTTATTTTATATCTAAGTTAGAGGTAAATTTGATATATGGAGTGGTAGGTACTCTATGAATCTTAACCTGCGCTAACTGTGTCTCTCTCTTATTAAAACCATTGAGAGTTGTTGGAATGCCTGTCATACTGGTGACAGGCCATGTATGAACTATTGTCATCTGGAAGGAAATGCCCTGACTACATGTGTGGCAGACCCAGCAAAACTTCAAACCTCCACGTATTGCTACTGCCGTGCCGATCTTTACCAGTGTGTTGTCAATCCAGGCACCACCAGGTATTCTTAAGATACAAAAGTGGGAGGGATTAGTTTCCCTAATGCCTGCCTTCTTACCAAACTTCCAGTGATTAGAGGCAACTGTTTATATTACTTGAGGTGCTATGTCCAATTATCAAAATTTATGCTATTTACCCCAGTTCTGAGACTACTAATTCTGTGGCCACCCATTGTCCTTGTTGTGGCTTGACCCAGACCTTTTGGATTTGGTTTTCTAGTTCGGGAAGGTAGTTCATATATGATGGAAATAACATGTTGGTTTATCCATCAGAATGGAAGAATTAGATATCTCAGGGGACACTTGAGAAATTTTAGAATGCTGGTTCTTCTTGCCCCATCCCTCTTCTCTGTGACATCTCAAAGAAGAGAGGTACCCAGGAGAAGAATTTCCTCCAGATAAGAGTTAGAGTTCTCTTTCTGGTGCTATTGGTGGCTTGAAGCACAATCCACCTGCAAGACTTGTACTCCAAAGGGGCAAAAAGACTAAATGATTGTGTATTCTCAGATTGGGATATAGAAGGCATAGCCTTTTGAGGTGTCTGCCTGGTCCATTATGCCTACCAAGATAGTATTTCTCAACATGCGTTGCAGTTCTATTTCCATGCTCTTGAGTACAGTTGATGTGTACACTGTGCTGGTCAGATGGGGGCACCACCACTGTACTAGCAGGCTTTCTCGGTGTCTGTTAAGTTGTTGTTTGAGTCCACTGCTTTGTTGCTCCGTGTTTCCATTGACTTCCAGATCATAAAGCACATGCAAAGCCCATCACTTTTGTGAGAATGTATGCATTGTTTTATGGCTTGGACAGTAAAATATGTATATATTGTTAAGTTCAGAACAAAGTCCTATAGGGGTCTCTAAAAATGTGGCATAAGTGCTTTTGTGTTCACTTGTTGAACTGAAATAATAACATCTCAGCCTGAGAAGGTGTCAATGAGACACCACCAGTGCTCATGGCTAGGGGCCAGGGGTCTGATGTAGTCAATCTGTCAGACTCAGGTCCTAGTCCTCATTAATATGTACTCAGCTTCTTTTTGTATGATTTTGGTCCATTGTCAAGAATCACAATTGTCTGCATCCTTAGTCTTAACATTTTTTAAGATCATTCCTTGGGTCTTGGCCCATTTTTATATGAGGTGGATATCCATAACCAGTTCATTGATGTAGCCATTGATTGTTGCTATCTCTTCAGCATAAGCTTGATCAGCAGAAGTGTTTTTATTTTAAAGGTGTTAGTCTTGGAAATTTCCAAGATCATCTCTTGAGTTTTGGCCAAGAGGTTAACATTCACGTTCCATCCATTGATGTATTCAGTGAATGATTTTTGCTACCTTTTGTGACCTATCATGATTCATGCTTGTTGAATGACTTCTAAGACCTGTCCCATTTGGAATGGGTAACTATGAAGGCCACCTTGATAATGAGGACCAAGAGAACACACAGGTGGGGTGTGTTCTGTCTTTAGCACCCAAAGAGGGCCTCTAGATTTTGGTCTTCCTCTTTATTAACTGAGTGGAAGGTCAACAATTTTTGCCTTATTACATTGAGAACCCTTTTTTGGCTTCCTGCCCAAGTGACACTTGGAATTGTAATTTCTGTGCCAGAATCTGGAATTTATCTGGATTCTTAGCCTTTATCATCCAAAATATCTTAGACTGGGTAATTTGCAAACAACCAAAATTTATTTCTCACAGTTCTGGAGGCTGGGAATTTCAAGATCATGACACAGCAGATTTGGTATTTGGTAAGCAACTGCTCTTTAGTGTGTTCACATGGTGGAAAGGAGAGGCTTCTTTTTATAAGCACATTAATCCCATTCCCCAGGGTTCTACCCTCAAACTGAGTCTTCTCCCAAAGGGCCCACCTCTTAATATCAACATGTTAGAGATTAGATTTTAAAAACACAATTTTGGAGGTACACAAACATTTAGACCATGGCATCTATCTTTGCCCTCCCTCACCCCCATATTCTTGTCCTTCTTACATGCAAAATGCATTCATTTCATCCCAATGGCCTCAAAAGTCTTTGTTCAACCATCAACTTTAAATCCTCATCCCAAAGTCTCTAAAGATCATCTTAATCAGATATGGAGGTAACTTAAGGTATGATTAACCCCAAGCCAAAATTCTTTATAGTTGCAAAACTGTAAAATCAAGCAAGTCTTGTGCTTCCAAAATATAAGGCTGAGATAGGTATAGGATAGACATTCCCATTCCAAAAAGAAGAAATGGGAAAGAAGAAAAAGAATAGTTTCCAGGTAAATCCAAAACACAATAAGAGAAATAATACTGAGTCCTGAAGCTTGAGAGTAATCTTTTTTTTTTTAGTTTCATGTGAAACCAAGGGAAAACCCAAATAAATCTTTTAGCTTCACTAGCTTTCAGTTACATACTTTTTTAACCAATGTTAGAGGTCATCTAGCTAAGCAATGTCATAAATAACTACTTTGACATGAGGGTCACAACAGTAACTTCCCTAAGTTGTTTTTTCAGGAGCTCAACAGATTTTTTTCCAACTAAAATTACTTGAAATTACTTGAGCCTGTGCAGGTAACTGATAGATGACCTGTTTTAAAAGTGTTTTTTATTAATGCATTTTAATTATACATATTGGGGTTCATTGTGACATTCATATATGTACATAGTGAAATTTGCTTCCTTTTTGGTATCAGAGACCTAAAAACTATACCCTGAGATCACGCTAAAACTCCAATATTTTTAATTTGTATCCTATAAATAACAACAAATTTGATTATTAATGTACAGAGCACTGATTATTTCCCTTTTCATTACTTACAATCACCTTTCTCCATACCTCATACAATCGTTTTTTTAAATGCCATAAATACCTCTAAACCCTATCCTCAGGGAGTCCGATGTGAGACTTGGGTGTTCTGTCTTCTCATATTTGGACAACATGTGAATCAACTCCTTCTCTATTGCAGTTTTGTTGTTTCATGCTTATTACACAGCAAGCAAAATGGCCTGGTTTGGTGACACATGTTCCATCTTCTGTACAGGGAAGGGATATAAGGTCTCCAAGGCTCCAGGAATCCCTGCCCCAATGGCTTTTGGTGGGGGAAGTCCTAGTAGCATTTGTCATGTTTTGGAATCACAGGCCAGGGATGGTGTTCCCAAGCTGAAGGTGATCAGCAGTGACTCTTCCAGTCTTGGGTTGTCTTAGGGGTAACCTTGCCCTCATGATTCCCCTGGGCATTACCCTAGTGAGGACTTTTCAGTGGCCCTGTACTTTTGACTATTCTTTGCCTGGGCCCCAAGGTCCTGAAAACTAGGTGGAAGAATCCATGCCTCCATAGCTCTTGCACTGTGAGCCTGCAGAGTTAGCACCACATGAATGCCATCAAGGTTTACTACTTATACTCTTTTAAGGGGTAGAATGAGCCACACATGGACTCTCTGGCGCTACAGCTAAATTGGTTGAGAAGCACTGCATTGGAGTATGTGGAATAGGGTCTCGAAATCTGTCTCCACCAAATATCTAGTATACTTGGTCTGCAATGGGCCAGGCAGTCCCAAAAGCCTTTAAAGTCATCCTCTCATTGTCTTGATAAATAGCACAGAGGATTCTGCCCATCTATACCAATTTCCTTATCAAAGAGGGGGCAATTTCTTTTGGGCCTCAGAGTCTGAAATAGGGAAAGATAATTCCACCAAACATGGTAAACATGGCAGGGAATGTGTTTGCTCTTTACCAGTAAACAAAGACTTAAATCTCATATGCATAAACTTGCCTTTCCCAACAGGTTACAGAAAATAACTAAGCAAAAATTAAGTTCAATAGTTGCATTCCAAAATGATGAATTAGTCGAATATTCTACAAGGAATAACTATGCAAACTTAAGTCTTTGTATTCCAAGGAGACACACATTTTACTTGATCTTAATAAATATATTAAACTATAAGAATTTTTGTGTAATAACTGTAATGAATACTATTATGTACATTATGAATGTACATAATAGTATTCATTATAACTGTTATGAATACTATTATGTACTAACAATCACAAAGTAGTAAGTAAATATAGCATAATTATAGTAGGATAGCTAAGACACTGCCGGATCCTCACATTTTTAATGAAAAATGACCAAAATAACTGGGACTGTAATTCCAGTTGAAGCACAGGATTGAAAGTTGAGGCCTCAAACTTGCAATCCTATCTCAAAAAATTTGAAGGGCTGGGGATGCAGTTGAGTGGTAGAGTGCTGTGTTAGACAGCTCTAACACATCAGAGTACCTGGATTTGATCCCCAGTGCCGCAGCCCGGCTGGCTGGGCAAAATAACCGGGGGGTGACGAATAACTTGTGTACGTTGATACAGCAGGAGTAGGAGCCGTTTATTGTAGGACAGGAGCAGTATTTATACATTCCACACAGCTTATCTAATTAGCATAAACTAGATACATCAGTCAACCAATAAGAAATCTCCACACTTAATGGCTCGCTGGCTTTACTTCACAAACCACTCCCTCTGGCATTTTGCCAGGCGCCATCCAGACTTGTTTACAGACTCTAACACCCCAGCACTGTGGAAAAAAAAAAAAAAAAAGATGATGATTTTTAGAAAAGGCATGGTGTTTAAGAATTAAAATGATATGGAAGATATATTTAAATTTTCATGACAAAAATTAGAATTTTATTCTCAAACATGCTCAGCTGAATCTTTATTACTTTAGTTTTTATTCTCAATTTGTATTTTTATTCTTAGTTTCTCATAGGAGAAAGTAAAAAGAAAACTTATTTTGTTAAAGCACATACATGTATATAATGTTGTAACATAAAAATAAGCATAAACATATTAATATAATATAAAAGCTACTTAAATTCCTAGTTTATTTCCCTCTAGAAGTCGCCTTTCTAGTGTTTCATTAATTTTACCTGTTTATTTTCTATATTTTATAATTAGTCATGCCTTTTTTTGTAAAAATGTATCAAAAAAACGTGTTTGATGTTTGAAGAAATTCAGTTTGACATATTTATGTGTTACAAAAAATCACATGGAGCAAACTCACAAATATTAGTGAGTTTTCTCATCCACACACACAAAAAAACTTTATTGGACAATAAGCATATGCATCAACAGGTTCAAATTCTGTCCAAGGAAGTAGTCAGGAACACATGTGAAGGAGTTGATTCACATGTTGTCCCCTAAACATTCTGTCCAGGAGGACGGACTGGAATGAGGTTCTAAACATGTGAGCCTTCGGATAATTTACAGTGCTGTAGGTTACTTTGAGACATATGCCTTTTTCTTTAAATAGAATGGAGTTATTGGGAGGTTTTGATCTGAGAAGAGATTTATCTGCCTTCATTTTAAAGGATCATTATGACTTCATTGTCAGGAGTAAATCTGGGAACAAGAATAAGGGTGGAAGCAAATTTACTGTAATGATTCAAGAAGATGAAGACAACAGTAAACCATACAGCTAGAGGTGGATTGTGGTAAAAGGCAGTGAGCTGTGTGTGCTTTGAAAACAAGAATCAGCTAGGTTTGGTAGGGTGCACCTGAGGTCTCAGCTACTAGGGAATTTGAGGTAGGAGGATCACTTGTGCCCAGAAATTTGAGGCCAGCCTGGGCAATACAGCAAACCCCTTCTCAAAGCAAAGCAGGGTGTGGCACAACATAACAAAGCAAAACACAGTCAATAGAATTTGATGATAGATTCCCTTTTCCCTGTTAGATAAAAAGAAAAGCTTAAAATGACTCTTAAGTTTTTGTTCTGAGCAACAGGAGCTATTTGGAATTACAAGGAACTGAGATAACACTGTGGAAGAAACACACTTGGAGGTAGAAGGAACAGAAACAGAACTAGATTTCTGAGCATTTCACTTGAAATGCCTCTTACGATTTATAGTGGAGAGATAAAGCCGATTTTAGGTGCAGAACTGGGATACATTCATTCAGAAGATGCTTATTTGGAAAAAAAAAAAAGAAGACTGCAAACTATTTTGCAATGGTGCAGTTAATCATATAAAAAATAACTAGCAGACAAGGTTAGGGTTGCTAGTCAGGAGCAAGTGTTTGATACGGCAGGATAGGTAAAGGCCCTATGGCAAGGGGTGGCCACTTCTTCCTGTTTGATTATAAAACAGGCTTCAGATTCAACTTAAGCTGACAGTTGACTGGTGATGAGCTAAGTGCACTCATGACAGGTCTCCAAATGGAGGAATTAAAGGCACAGAAGTCAGGTGTGGTACCACACACTTGTAATCCAGATACTTGGGAGACTGGCAGGAGGATCTCAAATTTGATGTCAAGCTGGGCAACTTAACAATAATCTTTCTCAAAATAAAAATAAATAAATAAATTAAAAGGTGGGGATATAGCTCAATAGCAGAGCACCTCTGGGTTCAATCCTCAGTACCACTTAAAACTTAATTAATTAATTAAAGATAAAAGAGATTGAGAATTTTCCAATTTTGAATGTTGGGATTCTAAAGATTTGGAAATGCCTACAGCACAAAGTGATGTTTAAGTGTGATCCAAGAAACAGAGCCAGACTAGGAGGCAATAGTTATTCATTTATGACCAGGATAGAAACTGAAAGTAAATTGTTAGAAACTTTATAGAATTTCATCACTATATTTTTTTTTTGCATTTTTCTCTTATTTATTTTTACTTTATCAATTGACATAAATTTGTTTATATTTACAAAGCAAATAATGATGATGAGGTTTTGACATATTGTATACATTGTGGAATGATTAATCAAGCTAATTAGCATATGAACTCACATACTTTGCAATTTTGTGATGAGAACATATAGAATCTACTCAGTAAATTTCAAGTGTAAAATACATTTTTTAAAATTTTTTATTTTTTTTATACATGACAGTAGAATGTATTTAATTTTAGGTCTGTTAATCTAATAGTCAAACATGTAGGTCCTGTTTTCTTTCTTCTTAAAAATAATTTGTTTTCATTGTATTTTACCACGACTGTAATGTATTTTGAATGGAAGAAACAAGCAACTCAGTGAGGTTTCACAAAAAAGGGGGGAAAAATGAGGAGGAGGAAGCCAAATATAAGGCTAGAAATAAGGGTTGGACTTATAGGCTTTTGTATGTCATGCTACATTATTTTGATATTCTCTAATAAGAAACAGAAATCTACATGTTTATAAAATATTTAGAAAACTTTATATAAAGAACTTGTTGAGGGCTGGGGATGTGGCTCAAGCGGTAGCACGCCAGCCTGGCATGCGTGCGGCCCAGGTTCGATCCTCAGCACCACATACAAACAAAGATGTTGTGTCTGCCGAAAAAAACTAAAATAAATAAATAAATATTAAAAAAAAAAAAAAAAAGAACTTGTTGAAATGTACTAACATGTTAGCAAGGACATCAGCAAGCTGATGAAAACACATTTTTAAAAGTTCAGGTTTCAGAGATTGAATTCAATATGGAATTGAAATCGTTATAAATGTTTTTGGAAAGCCACATAAAGTAACAGTGATTATAATTTCACCTCAAAGGTTCTTAAAAATATCATGGCCATGTAATATCATTTTTTCTATTTTTTACCCACAGAGGGTTTGTAAAAGAACAATCTGAGATGCCAGGTGTACAGACATTAGATAGGAAGGAAAAAATATCGGTGAATAAAGACACAGGAGCAAATGTGTCTAAAATTGAAACAACATCTTTTCATTCCCCAGCAACTAACATGATTCCGAGTTGAACAGAGTTCTGATTTCAAGCTTGCCTTTGCTAGAGAATTTATTTTTTCTTTGCCTGAACTATACACAAATACGCTATTGACTCAGTTCTCCCATTTTTTTCTTTTAGTGATATTTTATCATATTTTTGACACATGAAAAGGTTTTTCTAGGGAAGCTATAATATTTAAAATTTAGACATACAACCGAGTCTGCAATGCAGAGGATAGGTTTAAGGATGTTAAAAAAGACACATTTGCAGTAATCATGATGCAAATTGAGAAAGTACTGAACTAAAAAATAGTGATGATAAATCCTTGGTTACACAGTCTAAAATGCTAAACACTCTCGAAATTAAATGATACATCATTGAAAAAATGCCACATTACACCAAGATCAAGAAGAATTATTTTCTATGGATTTTATGTTCTCTCATTCCTGAAATTTGGTTGAAATCATACTGAGAGTTGCCATATGCTCACAGCAGTCACTGTGATGGAATTATGGGAAGGCTCTGAGACCGTACTTGGGCCCACAGTAAACTCTGCCTCTGTTTATGGAAACAACACTACTGAAGAAGATTTTGTCTTCAGGGGCCCCAAGATGACAGTTTTGAAAGTACCAACAGAAACAGCAAAAGGTTAAAGATCACTTGGGACTTTGCTTTCATTAAGGAAATAAAAAGGGAAATAAGACATTGGTGATATGTTAAAAGTAATTTTCCAGTTACTTCAATTTAAGTCTTGCTTATGATAAAGGTCATGGTCCCTATTCTCAAGGAAAGTTTTACAAGGACAACAGTACTGTTCCATAAATGGGCTGTTAGGAATAGGTGTATCAGGGGAAAATTGAAAAAGAACTAACATGTTTCACGTTTTTCACATAGAAATGAAAGAAATACAAAACACCAGAAAAGAATTGGTTACTAAAATGGATGTGGAGGCATGTGCCTATAATCCCAGCTACTGGAAAGGTGAGGCAGGATAACGAATTGAGTCCGAACTGGATGGTTTAGCAAAATCCTGTCTCAAAAAAATACTGGGGGATAAATCTAACAAAAGGAGTGAAAGACCTCTACAGTGAAAACTACAAAACNAAAAAAAAAAAAAAAAAAAAAAAACAAACAACAACAACAATAAAATCTGGTTTCTGAAATGAACATTGCATATTTGTCAATGGTATGAAGACATGTTAAAGGTGCTAAGAAAGGAGTCTATCTTCATATCTTTAAAGTGGTTCCCATCCAGTCGGTGCGCCCTCTCACCCAGAGCTTTTGGTGTCTGCATTAATTCACCTTCTAGAGCTTTTTCTCCAAAGAATTTTCACCCATGGAAAGTTGCCTGTCATCTTGAAACCGAAGACATTTTTTGCCTCAAGCTTGAAGAAGTTTTGCCTGAAATTCTTGTCTGAAATGACCTACTCCAAAATGAGAACTTGGATAGAAAGTCTGTTGCTTAACTTGGAATTGGGGGTGGGGATTTTTAACTTTTCATTTAAAAGGTGGTTATCTAAAATAACAGAAAATCATTTACTTGACTTCACTATGGTCTTGTTTAGAAAATAGTGTCACTCTCTACAGTTCTTCGTTTACTTATTTGTAAAATAAGGCCACCTAGCAAAGTTCAGAAAATGTTTTGGAGGTTAACACATGTATGTGCACGCGCGCGCGCACACACACACACACACACACACACACACTTACAAAGTGTATGCTCATGTACCTATACATACAAATGAACCACAAAAAATTTAAATAAGGCCACATAAGATAGTCTTTATTTTACAAAAGAGAAAAATAAAGAATCTTTCCTTTTTCTGAGAGTTGACAGAAAGGATCTTATGAGTGCGTGGTATTTGTGTGGTGCTGGAGATTCACAATACTTTTTAGTGTCTATTGAGTTAAACTCAGATAATTTACTTGTTACTTGTAGCTGGGTAGGAAAGTTTTGTTACAGGAAGATGTAAAGACATAAGAGAGAGGAGATGAAGAGATAACTTTGAGGTCTGAAGACCTGAGTGACTTAATCAACAGCCTTGACCTGGTTGACATAAACCTGGTTGCTCTTCATCACAGCACAGGGAAAGACAACATCCTGCGTCATTATACCAACCCTAACCTATTTAAAAGAATTGAAATGATATGAAAAATACAAACAAACAAAAAATGATAGAAAATTTCAGGAAAATCCTCATACAGTTCAAAATACAAATAACCCCTGGCCTAAAGAAAATGCGAAGTGAAAGTTGGAAAGCATTTTGGAATGAAAAGATTGAAAAAAAACAACATATCCAATTTGTGGAATAAAGTTAATGCAGCCCATAAAGGAAGATTTAAGACTTTAAAATAATTAGGAAAAAGAAATATCTAAAATCAATAAGCTAAACTGCCAATTTTAGAAACTATAAACAGTAAGATCATATTATTGCTAATATTATTTTTCCAGTGCTGGGGATTCAACCCAGAACCTTGTTCAACACTATACTACCAAGTTACCCCTCCACGCCCAGGAGAATATATTGAATAATTAAAAACAAAAAAATGAAAGGAAGAGTATATTAAAGACAGTAGAGGAAATAAATGAATGTAAAAATGTTAGAATTAGTGCTGGGGATTGAACCCAGGGCCTTGTGCATGTAAGACAAGCACTCTACCCACTGAGCTATATCCTCAGCTGAGAGAAAATTAAATCAAAAGATAACACTTTCAATAGATTAATAAAATAGAAAAATCTCCAGACAGACTGATTTTTTTTTTTTTAAGTGAGCTGGCATGTTAGCACATTCCTGTAATCCCATCAACTCAGGAGGCCAAGGCAGGACACTCTCATGTTCAAAACCTGCCTAAGAAAGTTGGCAAGTCCCTGTCTCAAAATAAAATAAATAAAAAGGGCAGGAGTTGTTGTTAGTGGTTAAGCACCTACTTTGGTTTCAATTCCATGGTACCTCCTAAAAAAAAAGAACACACAAAGTTCTAATATCAGGAATGAAAAAGACTTCATAAAAATGATAAAGAGGGATAACATAAAAAACTTTATACCAATAATTATGGCAACTCAGATTAAATAAACAACTCCTTCAGAGAAAACAACAAAGGCTCCATCAAAAACATATACATAACTTGCATAAACTTATATCTACTGAAAAATTGAAGTTCTGATTAAAATACTTAACACAATGAAACTTTATGTAGAGATGATTTTTTTATATACCTGACAGTAGAATGTATTTTGACATATTATACATACACAGAGTATAACTCATTCAAATTAGGATCCCATTCTTGCGGTTGTACATAATGTGGAGTTACATGGGTCGTGTATTCATATATGAACATAGGGAAGTTATGTCCAATCCATTCTACTGTCTTTCCTATTTCCATTCCCCTCCCTTCCATTCATTCTCCTTTGCCTAATCCAATGAATTTCAATACTTTCCCTCCCCACCTTCCTTATTGTGTGTTAGCATCTGCGTATCAGAGAAAGCATTCAAACTTTGGTTTCTTTGGATTGGTTTCTTTCACTTTGCACAATAGTCTCCAGATCCATCCATTTACCAGCAAAAGTCATAAAGCCATTTTTTTATGGTTTATGGTTTACATGTATATATACCATATTTTCTTTATCCATTCATCTGTTGAAGGATACCTAGTTTGGTTCCATAGCTTGGCTATTGTGAATTGAGCTGCTATTAACATTGATGTGGCTCTGTTACTGTAGAATGCTGACTTTAAGTTCTTTGGGTATAAAATGAAGAGTGAGATTACTGGGTCAAATGGTGTTTTCATTTCAAGTTTTTTGAGGAATTTCTATTCTGCTTTTCAGAGTGGCTGCATTAGTTTTCAGTCTCACCAGCATTTGTTATTTCTTGTATTCTTGATAATTGTCATTCTGACTGGAGTGAGATGAAATGTCAGTGTAGTTTTGATTTGCATTTCTCTAACTGCTAGAAAAGTTGAACACTTTTTCATTTCTTGTTGACCATTTCGATTTCCTCTTTTGTGAAGAGCCTGTTTAGTTCTTTTGCTTATTTATTTATCAGATTATTTGGCTTTTGGTGTTGAGTTTTTGAGTTTTTTATACATATGGAGATTAATGCCCTCAGGTGCTAGTGGCAAAGATTTTCTCCCATTCTGTAGGATCTCTCTTCATATTCTTGATGGTTTTCTTTGCTGTGAAGGTTTTTAGTTTGATTCCATCATATTTGTTAATTTTTAAATTTTATTTCTTGCACTTTAGGAGTCGTGTTAGGAAAGTCAGTTTCTAAGCCGACATGATGCAGACTTGGGCCTATTTTTTCTTCTTTTAGGCATAGGGTCTCTGGTCTAATGCCTAGGTGCTTGATTCCCTTTAGTTGAGTTTTGTGCAGGATGAGATGGAGGTTTAATTTCATTTTGCTACATATGGATTTTCAGTTTTCCCAGCACCATTTATTGAAGAGGCTATCTTTTCTCCAATGTATATTTTTAGCGCTTTTGTCTAATATGAGATAACTGTATTTATGTGGGTTTGTCTCTGTGTCTTCTATGCTGTACCATTGGTCTATGTATCTGTTTTGGTGCTAGTCCACGCTGATTTTGTTGCTACGGTTCTTTAGTATAATTTAAGGACTGGTATTTTGATGCCTCCTGTTTCACTTACCTCTCTAAGGATTGCTTTGGCTATTCTGGACCTCTTATTTTTCTCTATGAATTTCATGACTGACTTTTGTATTTCTATGAAGAATGTCATTGAAATTTTAATATGAATTGCATTAAATCCATATAGCATTTTTGGTAGCATGGCTATTTTGACAATATTAATTCTGCCTATCAAGAACATGGAGATATTTTCATCTTCTAAGGTCTTCTTCAATTTCTTTTTTATTGTTTTGTAGTTTTCACTGTAGAGGTCTTTCACTCCTTTTGTTAGATTTATCCCCCAGTATTTTTTTGAGGGTAGTATAAATATGGTAGTTTTCCTAACTTCTCTTTCAGCTGATTCATCTTTGGTGTGTAGAAATTCAATTGATTTATGGGCATTAATTTTGTATCCTGATACTTTGTTGAATTCATTTATGAGTTATGGAAATTTTCTGGTGAGGTTTTCTAGGTCTTCAAAACATAGGATCATGTGGTCCTCAAATAAAGATAGTTTGAGCTCTTTTTTTCCTATTCATATCCTTTTAATTTCTTTCTTCTGCCTAGTAACTCTGGCTAGAGTTTTAAGGACTATGTTGAATAGAAGTGAAAGAAGGCATCCCTGTTTTCAGTTTTTAGAGAGAATGCTATCAGTTTTTCTCTGTTTTAGAATTATGTTGGTCTTGGGTTTAACTTACATAGCTTTTGCAATATTGAGGTGTGTTTATCCCTAGAATTTCTTGTGTTTTGAACATGAATGGATACACTATTTTATCAAACACTTTTTCTGCATCGATTGAGATAATCATGTGATTCTTGTATTTAATTCTATTAATGTGGTGAATTCTGTTTATTGATTTTCATATGTTGAACCAACCTCGAATCCCTGGGATGATCACCACTTGTTCTTGGTGCACTATCTTTTGAATGTGATTTTATATGCAATTTGCCAGTATTTTATTAAGAATTTTTGGATTTATGTTCATCAGGGATATTGGTCTGATGTTTTCTTTCCTTGATGTACCTTTGTCTGGTTGGTGATACAATGAAATGAGCTTGTAATACACTTATCTCATATTAGAAAAAGGCACTAAAAACATACATTAGAGAAATGTATGTTTTCTATTTCAGGAGTAATTTGAGGAGTATTGATGGAAGTTCATCTTTGAAGGTCTGGTAGAACTTGGCTGAGAATCCCTCTGTTCTGGGATTTTCTTTCTTGGTAGGGTTTTGATGCTGTCTTCAGTTTCATTGCCTGAAATTGATCTGTTTAAATCTTCTGTATTCTCCTCGTTCAATTTGAGTAGGTCAAATGTCTCTAGAAATTTGTCAGTGTCTTCAAGATGTTCTATTTTATTGGAGTACACATTTTCTAAATAATTTCTGACTATTGTCTGTATTTCAGTAGTGTCAGTCACAACATTTCCTTTTGCATCACAAATTTTTGGTTCTTTGTTGAATGGTGACTGGTCTGAAGATTTTAAATCAGTGCACCTCCAGGGCCCATCACTTGCTGTTCCGTTCTGGAAGACATCCCTCAGGGATCTCCCCTGGGATCTACTCATGTTGTTCAGGAGCCAATCCTTAGTCCCCTCTGTCACCTACAGACCCTCTGTTTCCTGATCTCTCGTATTCAGTCTCCAAACTCAGCTCTCCAACCCCTGCCTTTTAAATTCCTAGCTGGACATGTCTCTCCCAGCTGGTCCTGAGAACCACAAGACTGTAGGGGGACAGAGCCAGGTGGGTTTCCATGACCTGTATTCCCCTGTGTAAACTCCTCTCCATGTTTGATTTTCTCCTGGTCATTTAGGCACACTTTATGCCATGAGTTGTGGGTTTGCCAGGCCTGTATTTTGGGCCAACCTTGATTTGCCAGGAACTGGTTCCCCTAGCTGACAGCCCGTCCACTGTGGCTGCCAAATGGTTCCTTCCTCTGTCCTCTGAGGGTAGCAGAGAGAGATGCAGCTTCTTTCCTCAACAGTACATTGTCTAGCACGCCTGCCTTTCTGTTTAGTTGAGCAGTGCCTTTGGTCTCTGATCTCACATACTGAGACATTGCTCAGGCCTCCTAAAAATGCAAGTTCCTTTCATTCCCTTATCCTTCCCCCTTTTCTTTTCTTTTCTTTTTTTTTTTTTTTCTGTTGGGGTGGGGGAACTCTCTGGCAGGTGTCACTGGTGTTGGTGCTGGGGATTTCTTTTTTATTTTCTTATAACCTATCTCCTGAGTCCCTAATCTGTTTTGAATGTCTAGAATTAATTCTTAGTAAAATATCTCCACTTATTTTCCCACCCACCACAGAGAAGCTGCCTGTCTGATTTCTTGGTTTCATGCCTCAAAGCAATCAGGAAAGTCATCTCCTTTATTCTGTCATCTTCCAGGATCTTTGAGATGACTTTAATGTTGAGTACCACTAAAGATCTAAGAAAGAAATAATATCACTGGGTGTGGTGGCATGCACCTGTAATTCCAGCAACTTGGGAGGCTGAAGCAGGAGGTTTCCAAATTTGAGGCCAGCTTCATTAACTTAGCAAGGCCCTAAGCAACTTAGCAAGAACCTGTCTCTAAGTAAAAATAAAAAAGGGATTAGGATGTGGTTCAGTGGTTAAGTATCCAGGGTTCAATCCATACTACTACTACTAATACCACTAATATCAATTCTTCACAATATCTTCCAAAAAGACAAAAAGAGGAGGGAAACTTAACAAGAAATGTGTCACAAATTTATCATAATGTATAAAATTATAAACATTCTACAGAAAAACAGTTTTAGTGATTTTGAGTTCCACAAAGTTTTTTAGATAAAAACAAAGAATAAGAAAATTTAAAATGTGTTCAATTAGAATTAATCAATATTAAAAATATTTGCTCTCCAAAGGACACTGTTGAGAAATAGGAAATACAAAATACAGACTGGGATAAAATATATGCAAAATATATAGCTTACACAGGGCTAGTAGCCAGGGTATATAAAAGCACTCTTACAAATCAATAACAGACAAGCAATCCAGTAAAGAAAAGCATGGCAAAAAATTCGAACAGATTTTTTTTTCTCAGAGAAGATATTTAAATGGCTAATAAGTTCATGAGGAGATACTCATCATTAGTCACTAGGTAAAAGTCAATTTAAACATCCAGACTAGAATGATTAAAAGTAAAAAAAAAAAAAAAAAAAAAAAAGTCTGAGCTCGGGCTGCTATGCTATATCAAGGAACTGTAAAATAGGCACTTATAAACAACAGAGATTTATTATTTATCACAGTTCTAGGGCTGGGAATTCAAATCAAGATGGCAGTTTGATTGGGTCATAGAGAGAGTCCTCTTTCTTTTCCATGAGAGAGAAAGAGAAGAATGAGGAGGAGGAGGAAAAGGAGGAAGAGAAGAAGTGAACTCTGGGGTCTATTATAAAATAATCTCATTCATAAAGACCCTCCCTCATGACCTAATTTCCTGCCAAAGGCCCCACATCTAATACCATCACACTGAGTATGAGAATTTCAATGTGTGAACTCCAGGAGGACACAAACATTTGATCCATTGTGACTCTTGTAGTACCCCACAGAAATGGTATAGCTCTTTCTGAAAACAGTTTTGAAAAGCGTTTGGTATATCTTCTAGAATTAAACACAAACTTAACATGTGACTGAGTAATCTCAATTCTTGTTACTTATTTAAGTGAAATGAAAACACACGTTCAAAGAAATGTAGGTGAATATTCTTAGAACTTCACTCATAAAAGCCACAAACTGAAGAAAATCCAAATGTCTTCCTGGAAAACTTATAAATAAGTTAGAGCATATCCATATCACAGAATACTTAGCCATAAAAAAAGAAAAAAAAATACCCCAAACTGCTAATATTCCCAACAAAAATGGATTAATCACAAAAGCATTATGCTAAATGAAAGAACTCAGAGGCAAGAAACTATACACTCTATACTTTCATTACATAAAGTTAGAAAATGTCTCAATTGTGACAGCAGATTGATAATATACTGGGACCACCAATAGGAAGAGATCCTTAAGGGTATGTGGGAACTTTAGGACAGCAGAACTGTCAAAAGACAAAATTACGACAAATTTAGTCTAGAAATTTTAATTGACTTTTACTTGTGATTTTAGAATTGGACATCTCACTGTATACAACAGAATGAGGCGTCAAATGTCTTGCAGAAGAGTTTAGCTTTATAGACAGAAAAGGCCTGAGGAAAGCAGAGAGACCCAAAAGCTGGTTGGTGATTTTGAAGTTATTCTTCCTGTAAAGGTGACAGCGGAGGAGTTTCCCTTAATATGCCGGTTAAAACTGTCTTGCCTGAGGATTTCTATGTCTCACCCTCCTGATTTCTTGGAAAGTCAGATTAACAACTTGACTTTCGGCTTGGTGGCATAGGACTATATCATGAGCGACTGCGTCTGCTAGGCCTGGTGTGATCCAAATCAGTGACAAAAGCTCTATATTTTGAGTGTGGAGTCATTTACACTTGCCAAAATTCAAACTTTACACTTAAAATGAATGAATTCTGTGTACTACTGCTATCAACTGAAAAGAGTAAATTTTGAATCTCAAGGTGAATCAATAATTCTTTTCTTTTGAGTAAATTCTACCTTTCTATTTGATCAGTGGATGCTCTTATTGAATATTTGAGTAGGCACAGATGAATACTGATTAACAATAAAAATGCATCTGAAAAAAATCAGATGTCATTCCCTGTACAATATTTTGAGTTGTTTTTCTTCTCCATTGTGTTTAATGGCTGTGTGATATTAAATTATATGGTTATTATATAATATATTTTAAATATAATTTCTTGGGCATATTTAGTATAGTATTGTCTCTTATTTTCTTTAAAATACTTTTTGCATAGCATATCATATTTGCAAATCAATTTTAGTCTACAGCTTAAAGACAGATATTTACCAATTCAATCATTCTAATTAGGAATACCATCAGCACTTATTAGCATTTTGAAAAATCTTATTGAGAAGTTCACATTACAGAGGAAGATTTGGTAATGGCAAGAACTTTATTGTACTGCTACCTAAATCTATAAAAAGCTATTCTATTAATTTGTAACTTAAAATAACTTTTTTTTTAATCGGGAATGTACTCAGGGGTGCTTTACCACTGAAATACATCCTCATTCCTTTGTATTTTTGATTTCAAGACAGGGTCTTATTAATTTGGTTAGGTTGCCCTTGAACTTGTGGGATTGTCCTGCTTAAGGCTCCTAAGTTGTTGGGATTTCAGGATTGCACCAATGTGCTTGCCTAAAATAATTTTTAATATGTGAAATAACTTTTGTTCCAATGTCAGAATGTTTAAAAACGCCTACCCAAATTTGTGGGATGATGCAGGAGAATTAGGGAAACTTGAAACCAAACATTTTTATGAACTACCGTGTCAGGCTTAGGATATCTTCAGTTCCATATTTTACTGTATAACAGAATTTGTTCAATTTATTACACTAGAAGTTTGACTGAGCCTTGAGGTTACTAGGTTGTCCCATTTGTCTTGAGAGAACCTTTAAACATGACAGAAAGTTTACATACACTGACTGCAACAACAACAACAACAAAAAATGTATTTAGTTCTCTTTCAAGAAAAAGTCCATCCAGAGGGAGAAAACTCATGACAGTTGGCATAGCTTCTTTTATTTTTAGGAGCTTAGATTCATGATGTTTTATCTTCTGATAGACTTCACATGCACCTTCCTCCTCTTGTTTTAAGACCACTGTGTTTTGACCATCTGGTCCACATGTTAGTTGAAGCAACAGAAGGATACATGAGACTGTGTCCCTCCCACTGAAGACACTTTCTGGTGCACATGATAATTTGCTTATATTCTACAAGGTGTCACTTAACTTCCTGGGAAATATCTTTATTTGAGTTCATCATTGGAACAATTAAACATCAAAGGGTTTCCTCATTAAGAAAGAGGAGAAATGAGATGTTTATAGACAACTGAAAACTTATCCCACATTACAGTTATTGAAAAAAAGAACTACAGTAAAATTCATAAAAAAAATAGGATTTCCCTAAAACTGATAAAGGTTATAAACAAAAAAAAAAAAATAGGAAATGTCATACTTACTGGAGATTCACTAGATGCCTTCCATTCAATATTAAGAATTAAAAAAGGATGATACTCTAATATGCTATTGGAAATCCTGTCAAACAATTAATATAAGAAATAAATATCTGAAAATAATTCATTATTGTTGGACAGCTTGATCATTTAGAATTGACTAAACATAATCAATAGATAAATGATTAGACTCATCACTTGGCAAATTGGCTGAAAGCTGTCAATCAACAGAAATAATATGCATTTTATGTAATAATACCAACTAGAACATAAGATAAAATATCAATATTCCTAGAAAACAGCAACACACTTAATTATCTAGAGTTTAATTTATCAAAGAATTCACAACCATTATTACATAATTATTGTTAGGCAAGACTATATTAAGTGGAAAGAAATGATTTGTGGTTTTGGATGATTGAGTTTAATAATTGAGTTTAATAAATTCCTCTAGATTTCAAGTGACTAATATATATGAGTGTGTGTGTGTGTGTGTGTGTAACTTGACAAATTGAAACTTAATTTACAAAAGAAGATACAAAGTAAGAAATTATTCTACAAGATACAAGATATACTACAAAGACTTCACAATATAAAACAGAGAATGGAACAGCAGACTGGGAAGAACATCACAAATCTGTGATTTATAATTCAAATGATAACCTATCCTAGGGAACCATGCAATATCTAAATTCCTAACAACTTAATTACATTCAATTTTTTTTTCTAAAGAAAATACTAAACTCAGGGGGTGGCATGTAGTAAAGGAATATCAATACAATTTGTGGTTATTGCCTTCATATTTACGATAGCCAAGGGGTGATAGCAATCCAAATGTCCATCAATTGTGAGGTGATAAAGAAAACATGGATTTTACATACAATGTTATACTATTTGTAAAAGGAGAAACTCCTGTCACATGCATCAACAGGGATCATTCTGGAGGATTTTGTGCAAAGTTAAATAAACCAGTGAACTAAGGACAAGCACTGCACAGTTGCATGTACTTGGGGATTAAAGTAGTCAAAACTCCAAGAAATAGAGCAGAAGGGTAGTTAACAGGCTGTGGAAGGGGGGGAAATGGGAGTTGCTATTCCACGGGTTTAAATTTCAATTATGGAAGATGAAAAACTTCTAGAGATCTACTACAGCATTGTGCTTATATTTAATAATAATGTGTTTATCATAAATGTGTCACAGGTAGATCTCATCACATACATTTTTTTATCACAATTAAGAGAAGACATATTCACAAAAGCTGTTTCTAGAAGTGCTCATTATTCATCATATCAAGCCAGTGTTATTGCAGGGAATGAAGGTATTCACCACACTATACTCCACATCATTAATGACATTAAGGGACAAGTACAAAGGAAAAGAAAAAGGGATATGAATAGTTATAGATAAATAGTTGGCATAATTTTCATTCTTTTCCTTTTCAGAGTAAATTTAGTCATAAATTTTTCCAAGGACTATAGAAAACTCATTAGAAGAAAACATAGAGATGTGAAAACCTTCCGACAGCCTATTTCTCTGAGGTTACAATACTGCATTAACATTCACGCACAAGCTCAATATTTAATGCCATGTAAGTGAGAGAGAGAGAGAGAGAGAGAGAGAGATTTTGTGTGTGTGTGTGTGTGTGTGTGAAATCACACACACAAAGGAAAGCTGAATGCTCCAAATGACTGCAAAGTAGAGGTTCCCTAGGTGCTTTTTAAGTTCTGAAAAGGTATCTATAATTGCAAGGTTGAGGTAAAGAAAGAAATGAAAGAACATACAACCTCAGACTAGGGTACTTATACCCAGCATGAGGAAACTGACACTGGCTGAATGATGTATACACAAAATTTGAATAGATCATTTATTTGCTGGGGTATTTATTTATAATTGTGATGACAGTAGTAATTACTGGTAAAGTAGAATTATGTGTTAAGATCTCAGAAATGACTTATTTGAAGCCAGAGGGAATGGTCACATCTGTAATCCCAACAACTTGGGAGGCTAAGGCAGAAGGATGGCAAGTTTCAGACTAGTCTCAGCAACATAGTAAGATCTTGTCTCAAAATTTAAGAAAATAAAATAAATAAATAAAAATGGCTGGGGATGGAGCTTAGTGGTAGACTGCCCTTGGGTTTAATTTCCAATATTGTAAGTAAAGATGAAATAAATAACAATAAATACATAAGAAAAATTACTTATGACTTATTTGTATCTTAGTTCTCTATCAGAATATGTAGATACATTATATCAGGATTTAGTGTTAGAGTCTCCATCCTGGTGTGCTTAACTGATTCCATAACTGAGATTTATATACTGACACACAAATGGAAATTAATGACCGAATCCTTGCCAGTGGTAGAACTTGCAGGCTAATTAATTGTTATCTAAGTTTAGATAGCAATCGCTTGCTATGTGAACTTAGATAAACAATGGGCTCATGGGAATTTGAGCTTTCTACCTCCTCCTTTTGGATTTTATGTTACAAGATTTAACAAATGTGAATAGAGAATGTCCAATTATTTTTGCATTTCAAATAGCAACTATTGTAGTGTAAGTATTTCCCGTATAATATTTGGAGCACACTTATACTAAAACTATTATGTGTTTTTCCCTGAATCCAAAATTAATTGGGAATCTTGTATTTTATCTGGCAATTCTACTTTAGTCCCACTTGGGAGTATTTTTATTTCTGTTTATTTATGGTGCTGGGGATTAAACCCAGGCTTCATACATACTAGGCAAACCCTCTACCACTGAGCTACATCCCCAGCCTTGGGAATAAAATTTGATTGCAGTCATTTTTGCTGGAAGAAAGAGGATGCCTGGCTACAAGCTAGTTCATTGTTTGGACAGCACTAATTGAATTCTAGATCTGTTTGAAACAGTATCACTTTAATATCTTTCTCATGGTGCTTCCTTGTGGTTTATCTAGTTATTTAACACTATATAAATTATGATTTTACTGCTTTTATGTTCATAATGGTTATAACTATTTTATCTTAATAACCACTTTTATAATTGAATAACTGCTTATAAATTTTATAACACAACAGTAATTAAAAAACAACTACAACAACAACAAAAAACTTGAAGCCAGGTGCAGTGGTACAAGCTTGTTGTCATCCCAGCAATCAGGAAGCTGGGCCAGGAGGATCCCAAGTTCAAGGCCAGCCTGGGCAGTTTAAGGAGACCCTGTCTCAAATTTTTTTTTAAAAAGGATTGTGATGTCACTGAACATTTTCTAAAGAAGTTATACAAATGATGTAAAGGTATATGAAAGCTTTTCAACACCAACAGATCAACAGGGAAAGGCAAATCCAAACCAAAGTGAGTTTTCTAGGAATTCTTCTCTCTGATAACGTGGGCCTGAATGGACACTCTTTACTCTGTATTTCTTCATCCTATCTCATAATAATTATATGAATATGAAGTTCTCTAATTCTGGGAAGTTCTATCATATTGGTGGGGGAGGTGAAAGTAAGGAAATTATCTTAAATCTATGTGGATTTGGAAGTTGGATGAAAAGTGAACACTGAGATCTTTATCTATGAATCAAGTCTTCAATGGGATGTGATGGAACTAGGCAACAAGTTAAACAACTGTAGTAAGTTTTGGTTTTCCCCTGTCCTTTGTTCTATATTTTTTTCTGAGTACGTTGTAATTTTAAAAATCATCAACTGAGTAACCTTAGCTACATCATTACTACTTTCTTTCATTCTCTTGCCACATTCTGAGAAAGAAGGGATATGAGTTCGTTGGAACTCAGAGTGACATATTCCCCTTGGAAAAACTTAGAGATGAAACATTTGTTAAGATCCTACAGTTTTAGCTGTTTAGATAAGTGATTCTATGTGACTTTTGAAAGAACCTTTAAGGAAGGTGCTGTATTACCATTTTATAAATTAAAGAGTGGTGCAGCAAAGTTAAGTAAGTTTATGACAGTCACAAAATCGAGAAAAGACAGTGCTTGGAAGTGAATATAGTCTGTGTGAAGCAGAGTACTTGTTCATTTCACATTTGACTGATAACTTAAGTGGAAATGAAATGATTCATATTGTGGAAATTAAAATACAGTTGTTTACACACACACACACACACACACACACACACACACACACACACCAATCATCCAGACAAATTTGACTAGCAAGATAAGTTAAATAAGCTAAAATTAGAAAAAAAAATCACCCATTAGTAGGGCCAAAGGTAGATGATGGTCTTTGACTGATTTTAATCCCCAGGATCCAAAAAATGAGTAAATAAATAAAATTTAGGGTGTTGGTTGACAGACAGGAAAAGTTGGTAAATGTGTACCAAGTAATTGATAGGAGACATAAGTTCTGGTGTTCTGTTGCAAAACAGGGTGACTACAGAAAACAATAATGTACTACTACTGTTTTTCAAAAAACCTAGAAGAAAGAATTCTGAATATTTTCACTACAAAAAACAATAAATGTTTGAGAAGATAGATATGCTTAGCTTGCATAGAACATTAAACAACTTACACATGTATGGAAACATCACATGTTACCCCATAAGTATGTATGATTTTTATGTGCCAATTAAAAAGTTTCAATTTAAAGATTATTTGCATTAGTATTCTGTTCCATATTAAATACTTTTTAATGCATTATCACATTTAGCTTTTTTAATAACCTTCAGAGGTTGGTACTTTGTTCCACTTTAGCTTTGAGGAAATGATAAATTTGAAGGGATAAACAAGATCATAATGAAGAAACAAATAAAAAAAAATAGGCAGAATTAGAATGGAAACTCTGCACGAATTCAACTCAAAGTGGATCAAAGACCTAGGCATTAGACCAGAGACCCTGGGCCTAATAGAAGAAAAATTAGGCCAAATCTTCATTATGTCAGCTTAGAAACTGACTTTCTTAAAAGACTCCTAAAGCATAAGAAGTAAAATCAAGAATCAATAAATTGGATTGTATTAAACTGAAAAACTTCTTCATAGCAAAGGAAACAATCAACAATTTGAACAGGGAGCCTATAGAATGGGAGAAAATCTTTGCCAACTGTGGTGAGCCGCTTCTGCCGTTTCTGCAGACTATGGTCGCCATTACAAGATGGCGCTGGCTCCGCTGTGGTCTGTGACAAACAACTCCTTATTTGGGAGAGTTGGCACATGATTTTTCACCACCCTATGAGAAAGCTCCACGTGGCAGCTTTGCATTGGGGCTTGAGATGCTTTATTAAGGCTGGGAGGGGCATCCGAGGGGTAGAAGAAGAAATATCAAGGGCCTGAATAAACTGCTGAAAGAAGATTCCTGAGTTGCGTCTTCCTTGTGGGCAAGGGGTCGTGACAGCCAACTGCACCTCAGATAGAGCATTAATCTCCAGGATAAATAAAGAACACAAAAAAACTAAACACCATAAAACAAATAATCCAATCAATAAATGGGCAAAGGAACTGAGCAGACACTTCACAGAAGAAGAAATACAATAGGTCAATAAATAGATCAAAAAATGTTCAACTTCTCTAGCAATTAGAGAATGGAATTAAAATGACACTGAGATTTCATCTAACTCCAGTCAGAATGGTAATAATCAAACATAAAAGTAACAATAAATGTTGGTGAGGATGTGGGAAAAAGGTACACTCATACATTGCTGATGGGATTGCAAGCTGGACCAATCATTCCAAAAAGCAGTACGAAGATTTTTCAGAAAATTAGCAATGGAACCACCATTTGACCCAGTTATCCCACTCCTTGTTTTATACCCAAAGGACTTAAAATCAGCATACTATAGTGACATAGCCTCATCAATTTTTATAGCAGCTCAGTTCACAATAGCTAAGCAATGGAACCAACCTAGGTGCCCTTCAACAGATGAATGGATAAAGAAAATGTGATATATACACATTGGAGTATTACTGAACCATAAAAAAATGAAATTATGACATTCACTGGTAAATGAATGGAACTGGAGACTATCATGCTAACTGAAATAAGCCAAACTCAAAAACCCAAGGCCGAGCGTTCTCTCTGATATGCAGATGCTATAATAAGGTGGGGTGGGGTGGGGTGCTGGGGGTTGAAATTTATTGGATTAGACAAAGGGGAATGAAGGGAAGGGAGAAAGGACAGGAATAGGAAAGACAGTAGAATGAACGAGACATACGTTTCCTATGTTCATATATGAACATATGACCAATTTAACTCCACATCATGTACAACCACAAGAAGGGGAAGTTATACTACACATATGTAAAATATATCAAAATACACTCTACTGTCATGTATATCTAAAAAGAATGAATTAATTTTTTTTTAAATAGAAACCCTGCCTGTCTGACTGGAGAGACTGTTTTCTTAATAATCTAAGTATATAAATTATTTTGTTCACTTGGTGCTTGGTAGGAAGCAGAGACTTTGAATTTAAATTGATTCCCACAATACTTGCTTTAGGGAAAACCTTGAACTATCTTGTCTTCAAACTCAAAAATACTCTTTGTAGAGCTTTTTATCTAGATAAATCTGCTTCTCCAAAGGAAATAAAAAATAGTTACTTTTAATAATAATAGAAAAATATTTTTCACAAAAGATGTTAGGTTTCTGTGGTTACAAGGTACAGAACAAACTGTTGGGAGACAATTCTCCATGGGTCTTTTGCTTTTCTGCTCACCTAGGGAGAAGAGGCACCTTTGTTCCAGAAAATCCTCTTTAGTGTTTCTGTGGTGATCAGGATTAGAACAAAAAAGATATTGCCTTTACAGAGACAGCTGTGCTTATGGTCCCTATAAACTCTTTAGACTGCCTATGTGGAAGCAAAAATTGTGCTAGACAATGTTAAACAGGAAAGAGAGGCTTTATCTAAAGGTATTACAATAGAGGAAAGGCAGAACTGTCTGAAACAGGCAACTCCATCCAAACAAAGGTTAGAAAGTTTCTTCCTTCCTCTCATTCTGTTCTTTCTTCTCTCCTTCCTTCCCCCCTCCCCCCGCCCAGCACAGTTGCCCAGGCTGACCTTAAACTTGCAGTCCTTCTGCCTCAGCCTCCTGAGTCACTGAGAGTATATGAATGTACCAAGAAGCACAGCTCAAAAAGTCTTTAAAGGCTAGGGTAAGCCCGTAGGAAAGTACTGAAAGACATGAAGCCATTTGTCTTTACCAAATGACTTTATAGAAAGGAAAAAAAAATAAATTTTCAATGTCTTTATGATACAAGGTAGCTTTGTAATGAAAAGGTCGGGCGAACGTTGGAGGAAAAGACCACCAAGAGACTGTCTCATGCAACAGCAAAGGGTTTATTGGGGGTCCAGCATGCTGGGGCTCAGAGCTCACTTCAGAAGAGCAGAGAACAACGAGCCCCGAGAACAACTTAAGCAGAGTTTATATACATTCTTTGGAGAGGGCAGGGACTCTACATACATCATAGCCTCCCTTAGCAAATCACTGTACACCGCGGGAAAATCAAATAACAACTCTTAAACATGATTAGTACATTCACTGGCGGGAACAGGTCGGGCGGGGGTGATAGGTCAGTCCTAAGGAGGGGTATACATTCAAACTGATTGGTTTAAGCCCTAAGGTGTATACATGCTGAACTGCATGGTCTCCGGGAGGGGGTGGTTAAGCTACTAGGTGGTCAGGGGAGATTTCGACACACATCTAATGGGCAGTTCCGGGAATTGTTTTAACTGCCACAGGAATTTCAGGTTCTGAGTGCAGCTTAGAAACTACAAAACCTGGTCCTTTACATTTTAATTTCAATTTCTTTTATCCTTTCAGTAACTGGTAGCAAGCCTCCCACTGCAAGTTAGGATCCTACCCTGGCAGAGATAAAGGTACTATCTTCCTGGATGGTGACATTTCAAAGGGATGGCTCCCGGGTGTTTGAGGAAGACTCCTTTAATTTTAAAATTAACAAATGGTGTTCAGAGAGATTTGCATCTTTCTAAAGATGAGAAAGAATTTACAGGTCTAAGTTTTTAAAAGAAAATGTTGTGAGAAAAGGGAGATCAGGAGACAAGAACCTGGAAGAAGCCTGTCTCACATTCAGGGAGCTATTCAGGTTGTCATGGCCACTCAAGCTCTGTGTGCCTCTCCTGAGCACACACGACTGGATTTACAAGTGTCACTCAGGACTTTCTGTGTTTCCCTTGAAGAGTTGAGACTTAATCCAAATTTTGACACTCTGGCTACTGCTATTAACTGTAAGAAATAAACCATCCTTTGACTTTGGCTGTAGAGACTTCTACCAATGTGCATGAACTGGTAGCAGAACAATTTCTCAACTTGCAAAAAATGTAAAACCTCACACTCTTTATAGTTCTTGACACTAAACATGTTGAATTTATGTAAGCAAACTAGGATACTTTTTGGAAGGTTTCTGGAAAGCTACTGTACTTGAAAAACAGCTTCATAATTGATGGTAACAGAAACAGATCCACTGCAAAAATATCTCAGCTGTAGAATCTTGTTAATTATTTCTTTGGGGAATTAACATTAGATGATTTCCAGTTCTTTCTGTTTCTTCTCCAAATTTTAAATCCTAGATGAGAGAAAATGATTTGTCTCATTGGGGTTGCAAGCTTGAACCTGTGGTCAAGGTGATAAGTTCCTGTAGTTCACTGTCCTGCACTGGGTTAGTCAGAAAAAAAAAAAAAAATCTCTGAAAGAGGGATACTGAACAAATTAAAAACAATAGATCTCCTTTAGATTTCATTGCTGGGTTTTAAAGCATGTGTACCTATGCTTCAACATACAGAAATATATCTTCCTTTACATGATTCCACCGATGTCCATGCTTAATCTAAGTAAACACTACTTAATTAGTGCCCACACAGTATGAGTTATTTTTCTAGTCAAAGGAACCATGGATAAACAAAAGTAAAGAATCCTGCCTTTCCAGGATTTGGGGGAAGAGGTATACTCATACATTGTGGTGGGACTGCAAATTAGTACAGTCATCCTGGAAATCAGTATGGAGGTTCCTCAGAAGACTAGGAATGGAACCACCATATGACCCAGATATCCTACTCATAAGTAAAATAAGGAGTCCAGATTCAGAAAATCAAGGGTCAAGTGTTTTATCTCATATGTGCAAACTAGAACAAAGTAAGGGGAAAAGATGGGGGTCAGATATCACAATGATAGAGGGAGTGGAGTAGAATAAGGAGGTTGAGGGGGAGGATAGAGGGAGAGGAAACGGGAGAAAACAGAATGAACTTGACAAAATCATACTATGTGCATGTATAAATATACCACTGTGAATTCCACCTTTATATGTATCCATAGAGTACCAATTAAAAATAAATAAATGGGTGGAAGGAACACCAGTAGAGGAAAGGAAACAAGAGGAGGGTAGGAGGGAGGAAAAAAGTGGGAAGGGGGTTCTGGGACTGAAATGTAGTAAATTAAATTTTATGCATATATGATTATGCAAAAATGAACTCAACTATAATGCATAAATATAATGAATGCACTTATAAAATTAAAAAAAGGAGTCTGGCTTTGTTCCATAGTGCACAGAAAGGGAAAAATTACACAGGATAACACAGAATAAATTAATAAGTGATGTCTAATATATTAGAAAGTAATACATGCTATGGAAGGAAGTGGAGCAAGTCAAAGGGAGTCGAGATGATGGAGGAGACAATTCTAAATAGGATATTCAGGGAGGCTGCACCAAGAAATGAGGCTTGAAGCATAAACCATGAGCATTAAAGGAACATGAACGAGAAGGTTAGCAGTGGCACACATATCTGGGAAGAGAGGTTTGATTGTATACTGAATAATCAATACAAAAGCCCAAAGTCTACTGCATGCCTAAGGTGTTCTTGAAATTCCAAAGAAATGATGATTCTAACAGTAAGTGCTAGCAGAAGGAGTTAGAAGGTTCTAATCCATGGGGACTTATCCATGGACTTATCCAAGGTGACCAGCAAAGAGGGTGCTGAGCTATAGTAATCTAGGCAACTTGTAGGTTTAGTACAAGAGAAGAATAGAGAATTGACTACTGGTTCAAGTAAAATGAAGTCAAAGCAAAACATATTTATTATGCCCGTTGGGTGATCTTCCTTCTTAGTTTTTGTCATGGTATCATCTCAACATTATAAGTTACTGGATCAAGTGTAAAAATCCCAGCACAACCATCACACTGTTAAACAAAATAAAGACAATACGGAAGCAAGGAAAAGGGATTTTTAAAAAAATTGAATTACCATTAGAAGATATAATCCTCAGTTCTGCTATTGATATAGCAACATAACTTCTGCTTATTTATATTTGATTGATTCACTTGCTTTTGTCATGAATTTTTATTTTATTTAGCTCAAAGTTATATGGCACTTATTTACAAATCTCATTCTTGAGAAACCAAGAACTCTTGAAGAAACAACCTATCAGTGTCTTCCTTTGTTTCTAGGCATATTGGTGCAAGAAGGCATGAAGAAAAGATGCCCAGCATCTGATCACATCTTCCAATCTGCATAACATGTCTGATCTCTGGTTTCCCTCAGACAGTGATGCAGGTCAGACAGAGCAATACCATATTCCCATTGTTTTCTTGTTTGTTCAATAGCTTGGGAAAACTGAAGTTGCCAATTGGTCTCATTGATTCCATTATTGAAGAAGTATTCTTACTTTGGACCCCAAATCCTATAGACCAAATGGAAAGAAAAGATGGGGAAGATGATGGTTTGAACCTGGATATTACATATTGAGAGTTGATCCCTCTAACCTCCTAGGATTTCCACAAGCCCACCACCATGTAGCAATTACACTTTCAGGCCCTGTGTTTCTTCCACTAGAGGGCATACTTCTCTTTTATCAAACGCATCACACTGAATTCTCAGTAGGTCATTTCAACAAGTGTATGGCAGAACTGGGACAAAGAGGGAAAAACAAATAAAAACTCAGGATTAATGGATAAAGTAAGAATCTATTAGTGAGTGGTAAAAGCCAGTGGGCATTTATGAGGCACATAGAGAGCGTCTACCACAGCCAACGTGGCCACTGTGTTCCATCAGCTGGCTTAATATACACTGGGTTGGCTATGAAAGTGAGGGAATGGTAGGTAGTCTTGTTATAGGGCTAAGGCTGAGATGAAGCTGAGGCAGCCCGAAAGATTTCAGATATGTTGCTCAGAGTAATAGGTATGAGTTTTTGAGGAGGGATGGGAAAAAGGCAAAAAGGGACACTCTCAAGGGAGAGAATAGGTCTTCTTAGAGAGGAGAGGGACAGTGTGTCTCTCACTCTCCAGTCTTATTGGGGGAGTGTGTCCCAGGAAACTTCCCAGAGAATCCTGTCCAGGTCCACCTCTTGACTTTTGACTGACAACAAGATAACTTGAGACTTTCAAGTCTCCACTACCATGAAACCTCTAGGTCACTTTGGCTCATGCTGACCTGTTATAATTGCAACTTGTTCTTTCAGATTTTATGGGTGTGGGGAAGGGTATCTTTATCTCCCTAAGTTGTGTGATCTGGTCTTTGTCAGGGTCACAAAAGCCCCATCCCCTTCAGGATAACTCAGATTCTTTTTAGGAACAGCACAGGACTGCATTTTTCCTGCAGATAACAGGTTGTTTGCTGGGGAATGTAACATATTCTGTTGACTTACGTTTGGCTGGAGGTAAATTGCTGGGGGTTTTTTGTTTGTTTGTTTGTTTTTAAGCCTGTGCGGATCAGCCCAATGAGCCCAGTTTATAGAATTATTAGAATTATTCCCTTAACCTTATGTGCCCATTGCTTGTGTCTGTCTTTTTCCTATTATCCTCAGAATATGTTACCATAACTACTGCATTATTAAAGTCACTTTGTGCTTTGAGGTCCCACTGAACATGTATGTGGATACAATTAAATTTATATTCAACTACTGTTCTTGCAGGTTTTTCTAACTCTTTTCCAAATGTCCTTGCTACCAATGTCTGATGCTCCCCCCAAACCTCCCCCCCCCCAGGTTTCTGATCATTTGGCAAGGCCAGAGGAATTTTCCTGGATTTTCTTCTGTCTGTCTGCTTCCTCTGTCTGTTCCTCCTTTAAATCAGATGGAAAAACATTCTGTTTGAAGGTTTGTCCTCTGATGGTTCGGACCCCTTTCTGAGCACTCAGAGTCCATTTATTGGTACTGATATATCAAGCAGAACTATCTGTAAAGCAAGCTTTGGGTTTTCTTGCCCAGTCATGTGATCATGGGGAACTCCCTTTAAAACCACAGTTGCAGAATGAAAAAAAAGAATAGAGGTACAATCTAAGAAAATGTGCTTTCAGGTACGAGTCATGTGCTTATATAATGTACTTACTTGTGTGTTTGGGATTTTCTATCCCAGTCACCTATACTTCCCTCAGTTAGTGACTGACAGTTCTCTGGACACCCAGTTTTGTGATTATATCTCTGTTGGTTTCCCTCAGCCCATTTAGTCTCTACCCAAAACATAATAATCCAGGGGTTCTTTATTTTATGAAAGAAACCTCATGTTAAAAGGGCCATGATCTTATTCTGACATAAGTGGGGTAGTATGAGCTTTTACATTAATATTTAGATTGTTTAGTTTACTCATTAGTTTTTAAAACAATTAACTAATTTTACTACACAAAGGGTAATGTTTTATTTTTTAAAAAATTAAAATAAATGTACTTTGGGGATAATAAAATATCTCAAAAGAATCTTTTATATTTCAAACTGTTGGTGAAAACAATTCCACATTTTTAATGAGAATATTATTTAATATTTATCTCAATGTATGATTTCAGGGAAAAACATAAAATTTGAAATCCTTACAAACTCCCTGATAAGAAAACCTGATATACACTTCAAGTCAAAAATAAATAAACAAGTAAAACAAACTATGATTTTCCTTCTGGAGATGTGTAATACTAATTTCTTAGGTTACTTATGGAAGACAACAAATGCAACATGTTTCCTTTAAAATAATCACCAGGTTGCCGAGTCTGGTGGCACATGCCTATAATGTCAGTGGTTCAGGAGGCTGAGGCAAGTTCAACGTCAGCCTGAGCAACTTAGCAAGGCCCTAAGCAACTTAGCAGGTGCTGCCTCAAAAATAAATAGATAGATAGATAGATAGATAGATAGATAGATAGATAGGGCTGGGCATGTGGCTGTGTGGTTAAACACCCCTGGGTCCAATCCCTGATACCCCCCCCAAAAAAAAGATCACCCTCATTAAATGTAACATTTTATAGAACACTTCAAATCATCTTCCTTTTCAAGCTACAATTTGTTTATTATTGAAAAGATAACAGCATGTATGAAGAATCCTGCCAGAAGTATACTGACAGTTTTACTTTTCAGACTAATTGGACAGGTTTGGTGATGCAGGCCTGTAATCCCAGTGATTTAAGAGGAGGCAGTGTAATGCCAGATTTGTGGGACCCCAATAGACCTCCAGGATGCAATCACAGGAGAGTCTTAATTGCAAGCTCGAGCCTGGACTCACAACCTTTCCGATGCAGCGGTCCCAGGGAGTGAGTCCCAGTCCTTTGTCCAGTGAGATTTTATAGGTTTTGGGGGGATACTGAAGCCAGATTTAAAGTTAGGTAGTCAGTGTAGTTAGGTAAATCGGGTCTAATACCGAGTGAAATCTAAAATGGAGGCCATGCTGACAATGATTCCGGGTGTTGGGAAAAGTATAAATGGCAGCCATACCCCAGAGAAAAAAACCCAACATGGCGCCTAAGCACCTCTTCTTCCTACCTTCTTCTTTTCTGCAGTGGCGCGAAAAGTTCCCGCCCGTGTGAACTCTCCCGCCGGCGCCAATTTCAAATCTCGCTGGCGGGGAACCTTAGCCCCAATGAGAACTAATTCCTGGGCTCCGGAGCTGATATCTGAAAGAACTTGCCAACAAACGGGTGGCCTGCCATTTATCTAAGCCCTACCATCTCCCCTTAGTTCTATATAAGCACAATGCTTTTTGCAATAAAATTGGAATTCTCCTGGGGAAGTGTCTTTGCGTGGGGAATTCTTTCATTTGGGAAACATAGTGTTACCGCTGTTGACCGGTGACGAGTCCTTGCTTCCCCAATGTTGAAGAATAACACCAAAGAAGCACGCCGAGGCAAGGTCAGAGTAGAAATTAGAAGTTTATTAAAGGACAGCAGAAAAGACTTCTCCCGGAGGAAGAAGGGGACCCAAGAGGTGGAATCCGTGGAAGGGATGTTGTCTCCCCTTTTTATAGTTCTTTCAGTGATGGAATGTAGGTGGGAAGGCCCGAGGGGTGGGACACAGGTGGGCCAAAGAAGTAATCTGGTCAGGAAGGACTTCTGAGTCAGCACCTTTTTGCTGGGGGCTGTTCATTAACATTTCTTTGAGGTGGACTTTGGCCTAGGGCCTTTTCGGGACTTCATTAACATTCCATGAGTTGTCCTGCGTTTCCCGGAATCATTGCCAGCATGGCCTCCATTTTAGATTTCACTCGGTATTAGACCCCGATTTATCTAACTACACTGACTACCTAACTTTAAATCTGGCTTCAATAGGACAACTCATGGAATGTTAATGAAGTCCCAGAAAAGCCCTAGGCCAAAGTCCACCCCAAAGGAATGTTAATGGAACCCAGGAAACAGCCCCCAACAGATTTGGAGATAGCCCATCCCAAAGAAGTGATAATGAAGTCCTTCCTGCCCAGATTACTTGTTTGGCCCACCTGTGTCCCACCCCTCAGGCCTTCCAACCTACATTCCATCACCAAAACTATAAAAAGGGGAGACAACCACACTTCCACGGATTCCACCTCTTGGGTCCCCTTCTTCCTCTGGGAGAAGTCTTTTCTGCTGTCCTTTAATAAACTTCTAATTTCTACTCTGACCTTGCCTCGGCGTGCTTCTTTAGTGTTATTCGTCAACACTGGGGAAGCAAGGACTCACCGGTCAACAGTGGTAACAATACTCTATGTGTCACAACATCACACAGCAAATCATTTCACACCGCAGGAAAATCAAACAACAACTCTTAACATTGATTAGCACATTCAATGGCGGGACAAGTTGGGTAGGGGTGATTGTTTAGTACAAGAGGGGAATTCCTTTGAACTGATTGGTTTAGGCCACGAGGGGTGTACGTGCTGAACTACATGGTTTCCCAACATGTTATCAACCACCATAAACTACCTGGGGGTCATCTGGCATCCCAGGTATTTTCCCTGTCTCATGCTGATTGGTGGTTGCTATGGGGTTGCTATGGGTCCCCACCTAGCCTGACTGAGTCAGGGACACCTGGCGCAGCAGCTCTCTCCTGGTATTTGTAGATAAACAAATCAGCAGGGTGGGTATGTGCTTAGGAGTGCTCTGTGGGTTTTTCCAAGGACAAGGGTCACGCCCCTTCCTTGGACATGCTTTGAGGTAGAAGCTGTTTTCAAAAATGGAGTCAAATCAGTTTTTCAGCAAGAGGATCACAAGTTCAAGACCGGCATAGGCAATTTCAGGAAACCCTGTCTCAAAAAACAAAAAGGTCTAGGGATATATTTAAGTGGCAGAAAAGTGCTCCTGGGTCCAATCCCTAGCACCAAAAATAAACCAAACAAACAAAAAACATAATTTGACTTTCCTACTTTCCTAGTGAGAAAATTGTTACTGCTTGCTTCCTCGAATGCTGAAGTATAACACCAGAGAAGCACGCTGAGGCAAGGGTAGAGTGGAAAGTGAAAGGCTTAATTAAAGGACAGCTTTAGAAAAGACTTCTCCCCGGAGGAAGAAGGGGACCCAAAAGAATCCGTGGAAAGTGGAGGTCTTCCCTTTTTTGTAGCTAAGGTCTTCTTTTAGTCCTCCCACACTCCTGTCCTTTGCAGGTGGGAAGGTCCAAAAGGTGGGAGGTAGGTGGGTTGGAGGAGTAATCTGGGCAGGAAGGGCCTAGGGTGGTTTGATTAGCATTTCCCTGTTTGCCGGGAGCTGTTTCATTAATAGTTCCTTAGTATGGGTTCCCAGCCTTGGGGACATTAGCATTTCAATTTCCCCAAGTGCTGCTCTGGCTTCCTGAACCCTATTCTCCACAATGGCCTCCATTTTCTTTATCTTACTTGATATTAGACCCGATTTACCTAACTACACTAACTACCTATCTTTAAATCTGGCTTCAAAATCGTCTTCAAATCACTGGAAGAAGTTGTTATAGGTAGACACACTTGAAAAAGGTACATAGAGGAAGCCCTTGAGTTGCAAGGGTATTTTGCCTTTGAAGAATGGGGTAACTTGATGTCTGAGACACCTGCACAGCAGAAAAAAATTCTCAGTATTCCTGAAACGGCTGGTGGTTGGGGACACGGCTCTGGATGGGAATTAAAGAGGGGCAGGGCTTCCATCTGAGGAGTGCCTGTGTGAAGAAATCTCATTTTTTTTCTGAAAGCAGTAAGTTAACAACCTTCAAAGAACCATGCCACTTGGGAATGTTGCTGTAGAGAGTTGGATGAAGTGCACTGCCTTGCAGCCCTTAGGGACAGCCCTGATAGTGACAGGAAGGAACAGCAGCCCAGAGTAACCAGCCCCTTTCTGCTTTGGTGTGGAGGCCACTCTGAATCCCTTTTGAATATGTAAATCCCCAGGGTTTCTGAAAAAAACTCCAGGATTAAAGAACTTCAGAAGGAAACAGTCAATTTCTTGCTAACCAGGCAAGAGGGGTGGAGTGAAAACTTGGAAAAATAAGAGGTGCCCCTGCACATGCACCTTGAGTGATACAGCAATTCATAAGATTATAAGACTTCAAATAACTTTTAAGATAGAATTAATCAATGGCACATTCATTGATACTGCCTGTTATCAGTGATGAGTCCTGCTCCCCCACATGTTGAAGTTTGAACATTAGATAAGCATGCGGAGGCAAGCATATAAAGCAGGGTTTATTTTAAAAGGGGTAACATAGGCTTCTTCCGGGAGGGAGAAGGGGTCCATAGCTGGTGTCCTGGTATCCCAAGAAGCGAGGTGTTCTGCCCTTTTTATATGTTCTAGGCTTCCTTTGTTCTCCTGCCCTCTTCCCCTATCTTTCTCCTCCCTGCATAGGTGACTAGGCCCAGGAATGCTCGGTGGGACGGCTGAAAGGTGGGAAACAGGTGGGCTGAAGGGGGAAGGGCAGGATGCAGCAGCCCAGGACACATTAATTAACAACTTTATAGCTCCCGGGGGGGTGGGG
>NW_026004731.1:0-68876 GCF_001458135.2 Marmota marmota marmota | reverse complement strand
GCTCCCTTGTAGGGAGAGGCATCTCCTGGGCCAGGTTACCTTAGCAACAGGCTGGAGCAGGGGGAGGTTCTTGATAAGGATGGAGGAAGGGCTCTGAAGGAATTAACATTTCAGTCCCTCAGGGGACAGTCTCCAACTTGAGAGACTCACTCAAAATCGCCCTCCTTGATCCAACCTGACTCAATTTACCTATCTATACCGACTATCCGACTAATTCTGGGTTCTTCATCACTTTAGCACATTTAACTTTGGTTTTGTATATTATATCCTTTTCTCATTATATACATATATACATATATATATATAAAAACAAGCAGGGACTTGAAGACAATTGCAAAATAATTCAAATAAATCACACTTTTAGATTTTTATGATTTTATTTCTTTGGTCTGAATTCACGTTTCCCAAACACTTGCCTTAGGTGAGTAACAAATAATCTTTGTGCCAGCATAGTAAAAAAAATAAATAAATTTCACAAGTAGAATAAATAGAGTAATAAATACAATTTCTATAAAGGGTTTTGAAAAAAAAGTGCTATGGCTTGTCAGAGGTGAAATATGCAGGCATATTATCAAGCAATCTATTTGATGTGTGTTCATTATGCTCTGGGAATCAGGCACTTTACAGAGGGAATAGAACATGCTGCTGAATATGTTATGTAACATATTGTCTTGTTTATATGTTATTTTCACAGTTAAAATATGATACACCAATCATCAGTGCTGAGTCCTGCTCTCCCACATGTTGAAGTTTGAACACTAGAGAAGCGTGCGGAGGCAAGCGAATAAAGCAGGATTTATTTTAAAAGGGGTAACATAGACTTCCCCGGGGAGAAAGGAGGGGGCCATAGTTGGTGTCCTGGTATCCCCAGAAGCGAGGTGTTCTGCCCTTTTTATATGTCCTAGGATTCCTTTCTTCTCCTGTTCTCTTCCCCCTATCTCTCTCCTTCCTGTGTCCCTGAGGAGACCCAAGAGGTGCTGGGTGGGATGGCCAAAAGGTGAGAAGCAGATGGAAGGGCAAAGGGCAGATGGAGCAGCCCAGGATAAAATAATTGACAACTTTAAAGCTCCCTGGAGGGAGGGGCATTCCTGGGCCAGGTTACCTTAGCAACAGGTTGGAGCAGAGGCAGTTTATACCTCCATGGGGTGGAGGAAGGGCTGGCTCCTAGGCATTTCAGTCCCTCAGGGGGGAGTCTCCAGCTTCCTGATCCAACCTCACTGAATTTACTTATCTGTCCTGATTGCCTGATTCTGGCTTCAGTTACACAGTCAAGCATAATATAGTTTTTCATTTGTGTGATGCAACATCATTTTAACAATTCACAGGGTTTTATTCCAATATGAGTTGGATTGTTGGGCAGGAAAAAAAGGAAAAAAAAAAAAAGCTCTATATTAGCTGGATATTTTACATATTCTCTGAAAAGGAAAACCAAAACAAAACCCAAAGTTCAAGACTCATCTGTTTTAACAGTTTTAAATACCATGTCTCAAATCACACAGCTTGAAAGGAGTAGAGTTAGGATTTAAAATTAATTCTGTTCAATGTTTATATTCAAATTATTTTTAAAAATGCTAGATTCACATGAGTGTTGCATTACTGCCATCACAGTTATGGTCTGTGGAAAGATGGTGGCCTTGTCTGCCTCCTTAGAGTGCTTTGTTCATTTGAGCATCAAGCATGAGGGTGTCATGATGGAGTTTTTGAAAGAATTCCCCATGCAAAGACACTTCGCCAGGAGAATTCCAATTTTATTGCAAAAAGCAGTGTGCTTATATAGAACTAAGGGGAGATGGTAGGGCTTAGATAAATGGCAGGCCACCCGTTTGTTGGCAAGTTCTTTCAGATATCAGCTCCGGAGCCCAGGAATTAGTTCTCATTGGGGCTAAGGTTCCCCGCCAGCGAGATTTGAAATTGGCGCCGGCGGGAGAGTTCACACGGGCGGGAACTTTTCGCGCCACTGCAGAAAAGAAGAAGGTAGGAAGAAGAGGTGCTTAGGCTCCATGTTGGGGTTTTTTCTCTGGGGTATGGCTGCCCTTTATACTTTTCCCAACAGTTTTTAATTCATTATTAAATACAATTATATTGTCTTACAGACTTAGACATACCACTACATAAAAATAAAGCACAACTATAAGCAAAAATGTAAAGTTTGCTTTCTAATTAGCATAATAAAATTCTAGTATAAAGTTTAAAAATCAACAAATCTACAATGTTAACTAATGTTTTTTTTTCCCACTGGAAAAACTCACTTTCTTAGTATTCAAATCTTTTTCTCCCTTTAAGACTCTACTTCAAATTTTCTCTTCTTTCTTCTCATCCCAGTTATCCCAAACCTTTTTACCTTTCAGAAGGAATAAAGATTCATTTTATTTTCATTTTTTGAGTCTTATAAACATTTATTTATATCCTTTTAATAGATCGGAATATCTTGCATTATAATTTTTTTTTAATTTTTGTCTTTCAACCTACCTGCTGCTCTCCCACCACCAAAAACTATGGATTTATTTATTTTTTGGTAATAAGGATTGGACCCAGTGGTGCTAAACCACTGAGCCATATCCCCAGCCCTTTTATATATTTTATTTAAAGAGTCTAACAGAGTTGCTTAGGGCCTTGCAAGCCGAGGAGGCTGGCTTTGAACTCACAATTCTCCTGCCTCAGCCTCCCAAGCCACTAGTATTACAGGCATGTACCAACACACCTGGCGATTGTGAATTTATTTACCTTGATTTTTCCTATTTGGGTTTGGGGTGTGGCTCAGTGCTAGAGCCTTTGCCTTAGCATGTATGTGACCCTGGATCAACCCCCCCCCCCAGTACTGATAAATAAATAAATAAAAATATTAAACATTTCAAAGAAGAATTTGGGGATTTTTAGCTCTTTATGTTACCGCTGTTGACCGGTGACGAGTTCTTGCTTCCCCAATGTTGAAGAATAACACCAAAGAAGCACGCCGAGGCAAGGTCAGAGTAGAAATTAGAAGTTTATTAAAGGACAGCAGAAAAGACTTCTCCCGGAGGAAGAAGGGGACCCAAGAGGTGGAATCCGTGGAAGGGATGTTGTCTCCCCTTTTTATAGTTCTTTCAGTGATGGAATGTAGGTGGGAAGGACCAAGGGGTGGGACACAGGTGGGCCAAAGAAGTAATCTGGTCAGGAAGGACTTCTGAGTCAGCACCTTTTTTGCTGGGGGCTGTTCATTGACATTTCTTGGAGGTGGACTTTGGCCTAGGGCCTTTTCAGGACTTCATTAACATTCCATGAGTTGTCCTGCGTTTCCCGGAATCATTGCCAGCATGGCCTCCATTTCAGATTTCACTCGGTATTAGACCCGGATTTATCTAACTACACTGACTACCTAACTTTAAATCTGGCTTCATTTGCACAGGATCTGGTACAGAGTGAATTTGCTATATTAATGGCCATGACCTGACAATGCTTTTAACCACCTCAGAGTTTTTTTTCTTTTATCTGACCAGAAAAGTAATTCTTGGCTTGATTTTCATTTTTGGTTGTGTCTTCCCTCAAAAGATTCTCACCTTTTCTCTTTTTGTCAAGTGTGAGTTCCTTTCCTTCTTTTCCCCTTTTGAACCGGGCATTGGACAATGTAGGAAATGGACTTGCTTCCTTCTAGGAGGGGAAGAACTGTTCAACTAGTGTCCAAAAAGTCAGAGAAAGATTTTAAAACTTTCGTTTCTTCTGTGACTTTCCTAGTGAATTTTAAAAATTCTTTCCTTAGCTCATCTTGGTAGCTTTAGGCATTGTCAGAACTCTTTTCAGGGCACTCTTTACTTCCTGGTTCCTCAGACTGTAGACAAGAGGATTAAGCAAGGGAGTCACCACTGTGTAGCTCACGGCCACCAGCTGATCCTTGTCTGAGGCTGACTTGGACTTGGGCCGGAGGTAGATGATGGATGCACAGCCATAGTGGACAAAGACCACCGTGAGGTGGGACACACACGTGGCAAAGGCCTTTCTCTTGCCATCGGCGGAGGGAATTTTGAGGATGGTGTTAACTATGAACCCATAGGATATGAGAATTAACAGAAAAGGCACCATGATCACCAGGATGCTGAGGCTGAAGAGAGCCAGCTCTTTGACCTGGGTGTCAGTGCAGGCTAATTTGATCACGGGTGCCATGTCACAGAAATAGTGGTTGACCCTGTTGGAACCACAAAAAGGCATGTCACAAATGAGGTTCGTGGCCACCAAAGCAATAAATAACCCAGTGACTCCTGATAGAGAAACCAACCCCAGTCCTAGCCTTCTGTTCATGATGAGCAAGTACCTCAGGGGGTGACAGATTGCCACGTAGCGATCGTATCCCATCACAGCGATGAGAAAGCAATTGGTACAGGCAAAGCCAAGGAAGAAGAAGAGCTGGGTGGCACAGGCCACAAAGGAGATGGTCTTGGTGGCTGAGAGCAGGTGGGCCAGCAGCTGAGGGATGATGACCAAAGTGTAGCAGGATTCAGAAAATGAAAGGATGAAGAGGAAACCATACATGGGAGAGTGAAGAGTCCGGCTGACGCGGATGACGGCCATGATGGTCACATTGGCCACCAGGATGGTTAAGTACAGGAGCAGGAAGATGACAAAGAGCAGCAGCTGGAGCTCTCCAAGGCTGGAGAAGCCCACCAGGACAAAGTGGGTCACCACGGTGGTTGTGTTGAAACCTCGCATCGGGATGACTTGATCCTGTGAATGGATTTAGGGGAGACAATGACAAAGGTCATCAGAATATAAACACTTTCCCAGTGCCTCGACTTTAAGTATATTGCCAGGCTTGGAAGGTTACTCTCTTTTTCTCTCAACCTCTCTAGATAAAAAGATGATTTTTCAGGTAATTTTTTGTTTGTTTTTACAAGAAACGGTTACTCTGTACAATAGGGGAACCGATCCTGTATTATAGAAATAGCGAAAAGTTCAAAGGAGCCATTTAATATGTTTTTTTAAAAACTATTCAATGAATGAAAACATTTCCCTGTTTAACCCATTATGTCCCATCTTCCTATACAGAATTGAAAACTTAGGATTAATAGGTTAAGAATATTAGCTTCAATAAGCAAATTAAAAAATTAAATTATTTTTCTTGTCCTGTATGGTTCTCCGGTGTTCTTGCATGTCCAGGCTCCTAGCACAATGATTTCTTTCCCTTCCATCACAACCCATTTAGTTATCCCTAGAGTATCATGACGCCAGTCCTGAGCTCAGAAGCTAGAAGATTGGAGTTGGAACCTTGCCTTGATCAACTTTAGACCTATGAACTTCAGTGTGATTGGTTTTTGCCATTTGTAAAACATAAATAATAATAGAGTCTCACAAAGAAGAAGAATTAAATTAAGTAAAATGCTTGAAACAGTGCTTCACACATAGTAATCACAGTCCCTTTCTTAACCATTTTTACCTTTATCTCTCACACCCATTACCAAAATATTTGAGAAGAAAACATCTGATATTTGCTATCCCAATGCTAGAAGACCCTCGATCTCTGAATCAGAACAAAGTTGTCCTGCATTTGACTCATGTTTTCTATTTTTTTGCACTTCTTTGCTTTATTTTAATTAAGTGAAGAAATTTAAATATGTAGGGTTAAAAGATTATCATTTTTCATATTTGTTAAAATAAGCTTTATTTTATTTTTAATGGTAAATCATAATTTTATGTATGTATGGACTTCAGTGTGATTTTTTTTTTCTTATTCTTTTCTTTTTTTTTTTTTTTGTGGCACTGGGCATTGAACCCAGGGCCTGACACATGCTAGGTAACTGCTGCATCACTGAACTAATACCCAGCCTTTTAAAAACTTTTATTTTGAGTCAGAATTTGTGATCCTTCTGTCTCAGTCTCCTGAGTCGATAGGATTACAGGCATGTGCTACCTTGTCAGGCTTAGCATGTGATATTTTGGAACATGTAGACTTTTTAGAATTGGTCAAATCAATGGCTCTTCAATGTTTCTCTCTGTTTCTCATCCAAGGGGTTCTCGGTTCTCCAGATTTTGACTCTTCTTACCCGATTTGACTACAGTTGTGCTCTGTGTTTATGGAGTTTGGGAAGCAGAACAGATTTAACATATGGGTCCCAGGGCTAGGGCATTCCTCCCTGTGAAACAAGAGGCCTTGAGGATACTTGGGATGGAGGCAGAGCAGGAAATACTAGGCTAGGATAATGCAAGAAGAGAAAATAGAATGCACTTTGAATTTATGGCAATTAATAGCCAGAAAATGCTAGTGTTCAGGAAACAAAAACAGATTATCTCAGAAACCTCCTATTATCTTACTGTCCAGGACTTCCCTCCTCACCAAGTCCTAAGCATAGTTACTCTCACAATTAGTGTAAGAGATTCAGGAGAAATCAGGCATAGTATCGGTTCTACTCAATATCTCCCGACTTGTTGGCTACTTTATTTTATGTTATTTAATTTTTTTGAGTTTTAATTTTATGTTAACTGATACATAAATTGTACATGTACATAAGTTGCATGTATACATTGTACCTGTTTATGGGGCACCTTGTGATGACTTGATGCATAGCTAAAAAATGGAAAGAGCTGCCCCACAGGACACACTTGTGCGTGCTCACTTTAATCATGCCTGGCATAGTTCATTTGCTTAGAAAGCTCCCCACACCTGCTACAATACTCTTTCCCTTATATCAGACTTTACAGAAAATAAAATGCCTTCATGTAAGCTACCTCGTTTTGATCCAAACAATCTGGTAGATGCCACAAGTGTTTTTGTCTTTATTTCTCAGGTAAGGCAAGTATACTATGACCTCTCTCCTAAGCATGGTAACCTAAGAGCATCCTCATTGTTTTATTTAACATGTTAAATTGAATTCATGTCCTTGTAGTTTTGGCTTCTTTTACAGAGTATAGGCTTTTTAAGTACAGGAACAAAATATGTATTTTGTTTTCCTTACTTTTATTGAGCCCAGAGGTGCTTTACCACTGAACTACATCTCCAACCATTATCATTATTATTATTATTATTACTTTGAGACAGGGTCTCACTTAGTTGCCCAGGCTGCCCTTGAACATGCAAACTACTCCTTCCTCAGCCTCCTGAGTAGCTGGGATTTCAGGTGTTTCCCATTGTACCTGGTTGTTATTTCACTGTTTATTTACCTTGAAAGAACATTATCTGCCCTGTACCTTTTTTAAAGAACAAAAATGTAATTGCATAATGTTTGTTCAGAAAAAAATAATCTTACCATTTCTGACTCTTCTGGCTTATATGCTTGACACATTTCTTTGCTATCATCAAATCTTATAATACATGTACAAGCTTTATTCTTTCATACTAAAATTAGGGAGATAAGAAAACAGGTCAAAAGAGTAGGAGAGTAGGTAAGTCAACTGTATGGTTGGTGAATGCACTCAAAGGTGAGGAAGACCAAGAGGATATTGTTTAATTGCAACCACAGTTTTATGAATCAAACAGCATTCAACATAATCATCACCTTACTTTTGGTGACTCAAACAAGAATTTGGTGATATACAAGGTATCCTTTGTTTCAGGTCACAATCACAGTACTATTTGTATACCTTTTTCAAGCTGTTTCACATATATGTGATTTCCACACTCAAATCCCCTTCATGTGTATGTCTCCAGTAAACCTTCCCTGATTGCTAGAACCTGCAGAGATGCTCTTCTTTTCATAACACTTAGAGATGTTAAAACTATGTTTATATGATGAGTAGTAGCCTTGTATTAGTGTATAATTAATTTATCTCTACAGACATCTCTTGTCTGTTATAAAATGTTTTATATGGATACATGCAATGTACTCTAATGATCTGTGCAACAGTATTGGGACATAATAGATTTTAATTAAATACTTAAATGATGGTGTGGCTTAGTTTTCCTTGTGTTGATGAGATATCTCACATACCATGATTTTTATCTATTCAAAAATTTTCAATTTTTCTCAAAATCCATCTTTCATTAAAAAGCAAAATCTACACTTGAAAGCATTTCTACCCATTGTTTACTTCTTTTTCTTATTCCTCAGCTTTCCTATTCAATATATTAAGGTGTGTTTTTTGTCTATTTGTATTTCTATGTGTATGTGTACTTAGAGTGGAGGCTTCTTTCATTACAAGAAAAGAGGAGATAAAGTTTTAGCTTGGTGCAAAATAGTTTTTCAGAACAATAAAAACTACGTGTGCAAGTTTTTTCAAATTTGAAATCTTATGAAAAATGTTTCTTTCGTCAGGTAGTAACTGAAAAAGAATATATACTTACCTACTTATGTCCAAAAAATCAAGGATGCTGACATGTGACTTTGAGTTCGATGACTGAGTCTCTTAGGACTTCTGGATGTTGAATGAAGGAGGCAGCAGAAAGCCAATAGTAAAGCAGTGACATCTGTCCTGGAAGATTAAATGACTGGAAAAATACGTACTGACACATTTCAAAGGGTTCATTTGGACGCTTAGATGTCCACACCTTAATGTTTTAAATAAGAGGCCGAAAATAGCCCACTCTATGTTCATATGCCAACTCATATCCTATAATTGGACTGGAGAGTATTTATAGCCTTTTGGGATTCTAAGGACTAGGGACCTCTGAGATTTAAGGAGAGCTCAAAAAAGTGAAAATTAATGCCTACACGTGGACAAGGGCATCTCATTTACAATCAGAAGAGATACTCAGATTGCAAAGCAAACCAATGCAAAAAACCTTTCCATGTGTAAATGAAACACATAAAATTCAGATAAATATTCTTTTAGCATGGGAGAGTTAAGCTACTATTCTCACAAAAAGGTTACAAATGGGTTTCTTTTCCTATGTATGAGAATCCAGAACCTATATTCCAAACTGCCTTCTTTGTCAGGCTCTTAGAAGGAGAGACATTGTTTCCCTAATCACCCAGAGCTGGCATCAGACAACTAGGGGTAGCCTTGACGCCCACTGAAATGATTCCAACGAGTCAACCCTAAATCTGCTTAGCCAGCTTTCTCTGCCTTGCTGGATCATTCCCTGGAAAGCCAGTCTTTCCTGACTTTCCCTTCATTCTCTTCACCTTTGACCAAACTCTGTTCTGCTTTCTCTCCCTGATGCTTTCTGGGTGGTGTGGTGTGCTCCCCTTCTCCATGTGGGAACTGTGAGTAATAAACCACCTGTCAATGGCAGTCTTTTTCTGACCTGTTGGCCTCAGCATTCCTTCATAAATATAAATAAAAAAGGTTGTATGCAGTAAGGTAGGAGTTCAAATAGGTAAGAAACTTCCAATACAGTTATCAACACAGTCAAAACATGGATAAAAAAAAAAAAACTAATAAAATTGGTTAATCTGCAATGACACTTATTAGAGAGAGAAACCCAAAAAACATCAAAAAATAATAAAGGGGATATAACAATTCATTCACAGTCAACTCATACCATTACTCTAGCCACGGATGCCACAGAGTAACCAGTTAATAAGGACAGACTGAGAAGAATATCTGGATAGATAAGTGAAATTTAGATGACAGTCAATAAATGCCAAGTAAAATAAACCTTAACATGATTCATTCTGAAAGAAATTGAGTATTTATATAAACATTATGCAACTTAATAATTTTCCATCATGTCATTCAGCAAAGAAACATGGGTCGCAATAGCTTCAACAAAAATACTGTACATTCAATAATTCATAAGTTGTTCAGAGACCATAAAGAAAGGGAAAATCCCCAGCTCGTTCTTGAGAAAAATAGTGAGATCAAATCTTAATAAGAATTGTAAGAGAAAAGAAAATTTCATATCATTTCCACTGAGAACACACACACAAATATTAGCTTATAACAAATATTAGCACATATGGCAAAAAGATAACAGAAAAATGGAGTAAATTAAGTTCAATTCCCAAAATGCAAGTGAATCTTTGTTTGGCATTATAAAAATTTTACTGTAATTCCTTACCTTAACTGATTAAAAAGGACAATCATGATCAATTATATATGTATTTTTTTAACCAATCAAGAATAAAAAGCTACTTTATTAATCCGAGGACATTTGCTTACAAAGAAGCTGGAACAAATATTAAACCTAAAAGTAAAATATTGAAAGTTTTTCCTTTGAGATATAAACAATAGCCCACTAATACTCCTTTTCAATATTTTACTTAAGGTCCTGGTACATTATAAGTTGATTTAAAAAATAGCCAAAGAAATAAAAATTTTGAAAGACAAATCAAATTTTTTTTTTTGTTGTTATTGTATTTGTAAGAGTTTGAAATAATTTTTAAAAATGTATTTAAATTAATCAGTGTTTAGTAATCTTACTAGATAGAAAATTTGTAGTAGAGATTGTTTTTCTAAATATCACAAGAAAAATTTTGAAAAAAATATAAAATATACTACTACAAAAGCATTTAAATAGAAATGAATATATATATATATATATAAACCCTATAGGAAAATTTCAAAATTTATTGAAAGAATAGAGATTTACTTGAATGAAGACATAGATCTACATATATTACAATACAGAATTGAGTAGAAATTGTATTTCATATTAGTTGAGGAAAGGAGAGATTATAATACAGATGTTGAGGGCAAATGGCTAAGATTTATAGAGTAACATTAGTTATATTTGCATAAAATATATTATATTCAAGGCACTATTGTCACACAAATTACAGTGCAAATATTAGGTCAATATGACCCTCACTTTTACTTATTATTTACATAATATTACATTACAATTTAAATTATGGTGTAAGTGATAGACAAAGAAATTAAGTAACCTGCCCAAGGTCACACTGCTAAATTAGAGTTTAACTCAGGCAGAAAGTTTACAGAACTCATACTCTTTTACTATGCACCATTTGTGTAAGTTATGAAAAGTATACTAGAAATATAAACTAAAATAAGATATTTGTGTCTTATTTGATTGGTTCAAAAAATAACAATCTTTTTTATGTTTGGCAAGAACTGAGAAATATACTATTGTTATGTTACAGGGAGTGGACAAAACTGATACTTTAAAAAAATTATTTTGAAAATTATTTAAAACATGTCTTATTCTTATGTTTATTAATTCCACTTCTAGTATTTAATTCTACAAAATCACTTATAAAATTATGCAAATGTATACATGCAAAAATTTCTTCATTGCTGTTATATTTATATTGACAAAATGCCCTTGAAGAGTGAGATGATCAAGTCGTATATTTATTTAGTAACTGGAGTCATATACTTTTGATGTCATTATTGGATCTATTTCTTTCTATTATTTAATCATGGGCAATTTACTGCTCTGTTCCTTAATTTCTTTATTAATAAAACAGAGATAATAGAAACACCAGAGAAAAGGGTTATAATATGTGAACAAAGATATCTTGTGAAAAGTTGTCAAAATACGTTATCTACTCCTATTATTATCATTATAGGTGTTTTACAGAGGTTTAAAGAATTAAGTTCATACCGAGTGTGGAGGCACATGCCTGTAATCCCAGCTACTGATAAGCTGAGAAGGATGAGTTAGAAGGACCCCAAGTTCTATAGTCTCTAGCCTAAGCAATTCAGTGATATACTTTTTCAAAATGAAATATAAAAGGCTGGGGATGTAGCTCAGGGGTAGAGTTCCCCCCTGTTCAATCCTCAGTACTGCAGGAAAAAAAAAAAGTCAGGTTCATAAAAAGAACCTAAAAAGAAAATAGATAAATTAAATATAATAGTTAAAACTATATGCTTCAAAAGATACTATTAAGAAATGAAAAGACAACCCACAAAATGGAAGAACATATTTGTAACAAATGTCTGATAAGAATCTAGGATTCAGAATATACAAAAAACTTTTACAACTCTACAATTATCACCACATAGACAGGACAAATGTTAAAGGTGAATGATATGCTAATTACTTTGATTTAATCATTATACAATGTGTTGAAACCATTGTACAACAGGTGTTGTAACCATTATACAGGTGTTGAAACCATTAACATGTGATATGGGTCAATTGAAAATGAAAAAAAAAAGCAGTTAAAAAACAAACATCCCAGTTTAAGAAGTGGGCAAAGGATTTAAACAGACAATTTTCACACAAATGACCAATAAATGTGGGAAAATATGGTTAATATTATTGGTCATTAGGGAAATGCAAATTAAAACCACAATAACATACTGCAAAACATTTACAAGGTTAATATACTAAGAATAGTAACAATATGGAAAAATATGTTGCCAAGAATGAGGGAAAATCAGAATTCTTACATCCTGCTGGTGGCAGATGCTGGGGAGAGCAATTTGATATTTTCTCAAGACCCAGTAGAGATTCAGGGCTGAGAGTGAGAAATGTAGGTTTGGTTGAGAGAATAGGAGGTTGACCATATAGATCAAAGATTTGGGAAAAGATACATGAAAGTGATATTTAGAGTAGAATGTGACAGATTTCATGATATATGTCACTTTTATATCTCTTTAATTCTTAGTAAATAACTTTTTCAAAAATTAGAGCATTACAGTTACCCAGAGTAGCTGAGTTCATCCCTAAATGACTTTTTAAAAATAATGGTTTCTTTGAGGGTCAATATGTCGGTCAGCTTTGTGTTGCCATGACCAAAATACCTGAAAAGAACAATTTAGAGGAGGGCAAGTTTATTTTGGCTCACAGTTGAAGAGTTTTGTCCATGGTTGGCCAACTCTGTTGCTCTGGGCCCAGGAACATCATGGCAGAAGGGCTTGGTGGAGGAGTGCTGCTCACCTCTTGGGGGGCCAAGAAGCAGAGAGAGCAAGGAGGAGGGGCCACAGGAAGAACAGCCCTTGCTGTCCCAGGCTCCTCCAGGCATACCCCCACCTTTCTATAGTTACCACCAAGTAAATCCATTCAAGCAAAGGTGGCTGATTGAGTTGTAGCTGTCATAATCCAAACATGCCTCTGAATACTCCTGCATCAGCACAGGAGCTTTTGGGGGGGCACCCGGTATCCAAACCTTAACAGTATAGATACTGGGTTAAGTAGGGAGCTAGAAACAGCTAATGTGTGGGCTTCCTTCTCCCAGGTACAAGTCGGACTTGCTAATTTACATCAGGCAATTGATGAGTGCTGCCCCCTTGTGATTGTTCAATTGTGATCGGTCTGTTTATTGTTAAAGGTTCCCAGAAAATGTGTCCTAATATACGAAGTCAACCTGTTAGGCTAACAGTATTTGTGGCCTAGGAAACAGAATTTTTATAATCTTACCTTGGTTTAACGTTTTCTTTTTAACACTATGCTTTCAAAATGCATAATACATATGGTGAATGGAAAATCAAACTACCAATTTATTATTATTGATTGAGTTTATGTCTGAAACTCAAGGGCAGATTTCCCTGTGAACTTGGCTGGATTATGTGGCCTTTAAAGGACGTCACTCTCTTGGTCAAGCCAACTCCAAATCTCCAAATCTTATCACTCTTCTACAGGTTACATTTAGAGAGGAGAGATGAAATTAACCACAGTATGTGTGGGGTGTGTGTGTGCGTGCGCCTGTGTGTGCCCATTTATGTAAGAAAAGAGGAACGGAGTGAGTAGGAAGTCCAGTTTTAACCAATAGGAGAGTGTGTCTGAGGTCAACTTAGTTTTTCAGTCATGTCATTAATAACAGGAAGGATAAAATGTCAGGAGAGTCATTCTGACATTCATGACCTTTCCACACACAGTGATCTCGCCCACTTGCCAATACTCTGGCATGTGACCCCAAAATAATAGCATCCACAACTCTGAAAAAGAAACAAGATTTGAAGGCCATTTGTCTAATGTTAAGAGTGCATCTTTTCCACTGGTGTCACATGGCTTAGTCTTGCATTATTAAAGATGCATACTTAAATGTTCTGCTCTTGCAAAGTCCCAGTCTTTGCAAGGGGTCATATGTGGGTATCGTAGGCGTTAACTAAGGAAGCAACTCCTGTGTGCTCAGTATCGGTTCTGTTTTTCAGTAGGAAAGTCATTTCATTCTCCAAGTTTCAGTTTCTCATGTACACATTTGGATCATAATACGTACTACCCAAGGCTGCTCTCCAGTGTAAATGAAGTAGCATTTTTAAATAACAGCACAGTGCAGGTGTAAACAATTAACACATTAAATGGATTCATGTTAGAGGTTATCAGTTAATTTCCCTTTCATGAGACAATTTGATAGGCTAGGGGCCTGAAATAGGCAAGGAAGCCAAAACAAGTGAGAATTTGGTGACTACATAAATGATCTTGCTTTAGTTTTCATTATCTCCACATCCTATCCTCCGCAAGTCTCAAGCTTCATGAAAGAAAAGCAGTTGACTGAACTTGCTGGGAGACATCCTTGTCATCAACCAAAAACAGGGCCTCTGAGCGAGAGGTCCAGCTTTATTCCTTCTTGCTTCATTGGTGAGGAGATTTGTGGAAGAAAAGGAAAACACAGAAAATCAAAGTTAATCAATCAGGAGACCTTTATTTATAAGTGGGTCTTGAAAAGAAGTGAAATGTGAGGAGGCATCTCTGGCAGAGCTTCCTGTTTGCTCTCACTCCTGCAGGCAGGAGGGCTCCTAAAATGTCTCACTAAAGTTCTACACACACACACACACACACACACACACACACACACACAGACTCCTAAGGTGCATGAAAAACAACAGAAGACTGGTTTCTCTTTACACAGTTTCCCATTCTGTGAATGTCTGAAGAAATGGATTTCAGTTTAGCTTGCCTTTCTTGGCCAATCTGTATGATTTTTAGATTTTTTTCTCTTTAACATATGCTGCTAGGAATATCTTCAAGGTTTGCCCACCAAATTTAGATATGTTCTAGTGCATAAAAAAATTAGAAAAATATCATCTCCTGTTAATCCATTAGAAACAGAGAAAGTGTATAATTTTTTTACTTGAGAATTAATTGAATATACTTTATGCACCAAACTTTGTAGCATGCATTTGAAAATTGTTATGTCATTTAAAGACTGAGATGTAGAAAATATTCAGAAAGAGTGCAAGGGAGAGGCAGGGATTTACTGGGTTCCTAGAACAGAGTTAGGTATCTGCTTATATTTTCCAGGGTTGGTTTCTAGTTTGGTTGGATTGTGATAGTATTTTCCAGACCTAGAGTTCTGAATGAATGTATGCTTTCTTATAGTTGTCATCTATTATTTTTCATTCAATTGAGAAGAAAACTTGACATTGGAAATAATTCATGTGATCAAGTCAAGATTTTTTTTAGAACTTTGTATTTGGAAACAGGGGAGTAATACTCTCTGTCCCTGAACATGGTGCTCAATTGCTTGATCAGTTTCACTTTGGGGATTATTTCCCCCTGAATGAGAGGTCCACCTTAATTCTAACCTTGTGCTTCACTGTTTAGAAAGGAAGGATCCACATTAATGTGGCAGAGAAATTGTTCTTCCCACAACTCTACGAAGCGCTGATTTGAACTCTTTATTTCTTAAACTGTAAATCATTGGGTTGAATAATGGAGTTAGGATAGTGTAGGATACTGATATCAGAGCATCCTGGCTCGATGAGTAGTTGGACTTAGGCCTTAGGTAGATAAAAGAGGCACAGCCATAGTGGACAATGACAATCATAAGGTGTGAAGCACAGGTGGAGAAAGCTTTGTACCTGCGCAGTGTGGAAGGAAACTGGACTATGGCTGAGATGATACGAATGTAGGACACCAAGATTAACAACAGAGGAGCAACCAAGACCAATGCACAGAGCATGAAGATGATAATCTGACGGAAGTGGGTATGGTAGGATGCCAGTTTGAGGACAGGAGAGATGTCACAGAAGAAGTGATGCAGTTGGTTGGAAGAGTGGAAGGGCAGGTGAAATACCAAAGATGTGATGATCTGAGCCACAGTGAAGCCACAGGCACAGGCAGCAGCCACTAATCCCAAGCACACCCCGTGGCCCATGAGCACTGTGTAGCGTAGCGGGTTGCAGATGGCCACGTAGCGGTCATAGCCCATGGCTGCCAGCAGGAAGGAGTGAGAGCAGCCCAGGAAGAGGAAGGTGAACATCTGGATGGCACAGCCCAGGAAGGAGATGGTCTTCTTCTGAGCCAGCAGGTCCACCAGCATCTTGGGCACAATGACAAAGGTGTAGCAGGTCTCAGAGCAGGAGAGGACTGAGAGGAAGAAGTACATGGGGGTATGAAGGGCTCTGTCCAGCACAATGGTGGACATGATGATGGCATTGGTGCCCAGTGTGAAGAGGTAGAGGAGCAGGAAGACCACGAAGAGCAGCTGCTGCAGCCCAGCCAGAGCAGAGAAGCCCAGGAAGACAAACTCTCTCACCACGGTGTCATTGGTCCACTCCATGGAGGGAACATCCTCAGAAAACAGTACAGGAGAGAGGAAGAGAGACTGGCAAAAGAGCTCCCTGAAAATTAGTAGAATCACTGGAAATTAATCATGGCGGAGCAGGTATTCTCATATTTGGGGTTCAAAATACATCATTCCTTCTCCCTTCTAATTTTTCAATAAATGAAATACCTAAAATTGAGTCAGTGTACATTAGCTTTTAGGTCTCCTTGGTCCTTCTAACACCACAGCCAAGAAGTTCTTGCCATTTCAGATTCAACCATGTCTCCATCCCCACAAGGAGGCTGACATTTCAATTTTTCCACTTGTGCATTTGACACTTGTTCATTTGGTTTTCTTGCATCCACACTATTTTAGGGAAAGATTTCCCACAGTTGCAAAGAAAATAGACCATCTGAAATTATATATATATATATATATATATATATATATATATATATATATATGTATATATCTTCATATTCTTTTTATTTGTATTTCCTTATATCAAAACTCCTACTCTTAAACTCTTAAATTTAATCTCTCCGTATCCTCAAACTATATTCTCTTCTACACTCCTTGCCTTACTTCTTGGCAGGAATCATTATTTCTATTTTCTCATATTCTCTTTATGCTGACTATTGCCTCTGTATTCTTATTCTGTTCCAACAGCTGGAAACATTCACTTCTTATTTACGTGCCTCTAGCCCAAGATGGATCAGGGCATACACCCTCCAGTGCAGGTCTGAGCGCCTTTTCTACCACAGCAGAACCACAATCTTTTTTCAGGACTTTTGTGCATGTCCATCACTCCCCTTAACCACTACAGAAATTATGTTGTGGCTCTCCTGCCCACTACTATTCACATCTCTTTGATTTATCTTTCCCCTGAAGCCATATAAACCTTCTGGTATATAAATTGCATGGCAGTTCTCCCGTCCTCAAAAATTTTACTCATGCCTGTTGAATAAAGTTCAAACCCTACAGTTTTTCAAAGTCTTTCATCCGGGAAACCAAACAATATTTCTAATATTCTTCTGTACCATTATGTGTTAATATTAGGAAAAGAAGTTTTGGCCTTCTTTGTCTTTATTCCTTGCTCAAAATTGTTTATTACCCATTTATACTTGTAGATATTATACAGCTGTTCTGAAGTCACAGCTAGTCCACACTTTCTGGAAGTTTCCATGGTTCTGGTAAGAGAAGTTCTTTCTTCTTCAGAACTCACATAAGACATCAAAAAATAATTTAATAAGACATTCACTTAATTTTAAAGTATTAAATTGAATTGTTCTCATCTCTCTCTTCTCCACTAGATTTTGTACTGTTGATGGAAAGATGGGAATTTTATGTGTCTTCACCTGATTTCTATTTAGTCACTAGTATTTAATAACCTCTCAATAAATAATTACTAGGTAAATAAAAAAAACTAACTTGTTAAGCTATTACTGATCTCATTGATGGCATCAAATTCATGAAGAAAGAGAATCCTGAGTGTTACCCTGGGAATGAAGATTGCTCAATATCAAGAATTTTTAAGGATCTATGTACCACATGTCCTAGTGATGATTCATTCAAACCTAAAAAAAATATTTTTGGTTTAAAATAAGAAAATAGTTCTGAATAGGATAGCTGGTCATTGGAACTCCATACACCTAATATTATCCCCAATTTCTAGTACATTTTCAGCTCTCTAAAGCATATTGGAATATAGATATTATAGAAATAACACTTTATTCATCCCCTTTAAAAATATCACTAATTATTACCTTAATTGATAGTAATAACAAAAACTTTGGCAATGTGTTCTACCTTAACACAGAACAATTGTCTCAAGAATATCAGTCAGTACACAATGAATATTAAGCAGTATGATTATAATCATGTGTGAGGAGCTGTATGTGATAATGATACACATATAAATAAGTCCCAGCCCAAGGCTTCATGTTGACTTTGGTTCAAGAATCAGACATATTCAGAAGAGATTATTATTTAAAATATATTGATTTACATGATTGATATTCATTTGGAATTATATGAGTACTATTAAGACAACTCTTGTATATATCCGTAGAAAAGAATTTTTAATGTTTTTATTAATGCTTTATAGCTATACAGAATAGCAGTGTTCATTTTGACCTATTCAGATATTTCTCAAAAGAAGAAATAAAATGCCCCATAAATATAAGAAAAAAATGTTCACTATTTCTATCCCCAGCAATCAGGGAAATGCAAATCCAAATTGCATTGAGATTTCTTCTCACTCAAATTAGAATAACAATCATCAAGAACACAAATACTAATAAACACTGGTGATGGTATGAGGAAAAAGATACAATCATATATTGCAAATTAGTACAACCACTTTGGAAAACTGTATGGAGATTCCTCAAAAAACTACCCCACTCTTCGACATTTAGAAAAAGAACAAAAATCAGCATTTTATATGTGATACAGACACATCAATATATATCACAGTGCAATTCACAATAGCCAAGTTATTATGGAAGCATAATATTATGGAAGCCCATCAATAGATGAATGGATAAAGAATTTTTAAAACTTATTCCTGGGTTTCTTTACATCTGTTATGGACAGGGTGAACTAAATAATGCTTGGCACAATATCACGAGAATGGTACTATTGAGTTTCTGTGAATTTAAATTCAGATATAAGCACCAATATAGGCAAGCAACTTTGCTTCTCCTAAAGGAGTGCTGCCTGATCTCTGATGTTTCTATTTCCATAATTATATTTAAACTTCCCCAGCTCTGTGAAAGGGACAAATATACTCTTCTTGCTCCATGTTGTTTCTCTGGTTATTTGCCAAAAACTAACATAAGACTTTTTATTGCCTAGTAAGTTCATAGATTTATCACAGACATACTGTTATCTTTCTCTAATTTTAGATTCCATAATTCTCAATACTAACTAATGAGTTTCTACACATGTGATCTGAAATTTTCCCCTAAGAAGCCGGGTAATGCAGGGATCAAATGGGTTTTGAGTTGAGACAGATGTAGGTTTTAATCGGAATCTGGCATATTATAGTGGTAAGGCGTTACAACTTCATGGACCATTTTCTCCCTTCTATGATGAGAAGAGTAATTTCTGCTTCCCAGGGCTATTGGAGGGGATTCATTGGGATTAACTATATGAAAGAGATCATTTTGATAATCAGGAAGTGCTTACTAAATACTGCCCTTTCATTACTTTATTATTATGTTTTATGTACTTTCCCAGATAGGGGAAACTTAAGAGGGATCCTTGTTCTCTGAGGTTCTCCAACCTAAGTGTAAATAACTTTGTTTTCCATGACGTTCTGGTCTGCATTTGTAAGATGCAAGCGTTACCAACCTTGAAATACCACACAAATACTTTGGTACCTGGTTGTTCTGTAGGTAAAGTCCTATATGTAGGATATTTAGACTCTGGTGGAAGGCAAAGGAAGTCTCCTGTTTTCTACTTTGGGGGCAGGATGGGAGAAACCACAGAAGTCTAATTATAAGTATTCTTAGGCACATACATCAGTTTCCCCTTACAGATGTTTTGTAATTATCGAGCATGCATATTATACAAAGCTGGTTTTATCTACATTTGTAGACATAAACTTCAACTGTTTATTGAGCTCCTAAAGACTGGAGCAGATTGTCTAGTAATTCACATGTTTTATGATTTCTCTTATGTTCTAAGTACTAGAGATATAAAAATAAAATTATTATTAATTTTGCAGGGAAAACAGAAGCAAATGGCTGTCCAGAGTATAAGAAAACTATCATGAATCTTATTTAATATGGTTCAAAGTCAACAAAATGTCCTGGAAATCTTGAGGAAAAAAACAGAAAACGTCAGGGAAGGCTTTGAACAACAAGTGATATCTTAATACTACATGTGAGCATTTTGACAAAAATATAGACTGAGTCTAAATGACATCACGGATGTAGACAATTTGACTGAATTGATTAATTTTTTTATTAATATTGATTGGCCCTTTGGAATTGAAACGAAAAAATACCCCACTGTTTTACTGCATGTGCACATTTATAAAGGAAAAGCATCACTTCACAGAGGCCTGTGAAAGGCATCCATTTTCTCCCTTTCCCTCTTCTGTTTCCTTACAATAAACTTCATGATGAGGTCACAGATTCACAGATAGTGATGATGTATAAAATACAGTAAATCAATACATTGTATTCTTAGAAAATTCTAAGAGCGTGGGTGTTAAATATTCTCACTACAGACAATGATAACTATACGAGTTAGTGCGTGTATGGATTAGGGAGCTGTAACCACTCCACATAATATTTATACTTCAAAACATCATGTTGCACGTGATGAATACGAACAGTTTTATCTGTTAATGGAAAAATAAATAAAGAAAAATGCTTCAGCAAGCAAATGAACAAAACAAACCATAAGTAAATTTAACCAACTTCTCCAAGGAACATCATTCCAGGCTATCGGCCTATTGATATTGTTTTTGATGTTTCCAGAAAGAAGAAAAAATAGGACAAATTTTGTACCAATTTGTTAATTAAGATTCAGACTTATTTTACAGAAAAGTAACATAAGCTAATACTTATTATATGTTCTTTATGTTCTGAGTAGGGTGAAAATACTGTTATGTATGTTGTCTTAGTTGGTTCTCTCAATGACCTTGTGAGGCAGTTATTTTTTTGTTCAGTCTCTCTATCATTAAGATGAAAAACTTGAGACTCAAAGATATCGGGGATGCCCTTTGGGTTTCCAGGGCTGGTGGAACCTGCACTAGACTAAGGTGCAATCTGTGTGTGTGAACACACGTTCGTGCACACAAGTAAGGAAAAGAAGCATCTGCCACCTTCCTTCCACACAAAAAGGTACTTACAGGAAAAAATTCCAATGCAATATATTAAGAGTTCAGGTCTAAGCTTCATCATGTTTTAACTTCCAAAAATTCTTTAAAATGGACAAGACAATGTTTTTGCAATGGTTAAATATCAACACAGCTATTAGTTCTGAGATGATAACTTAAGAGTTGAAAGGGGCTGGGAGAGCTGAGGGTTTTGAGACGAGGACTTTCACACTGTCTCTTGCATCTCCATTGGTTTGGGGAAGGATTTAATTAGATAAAGATGGTTTCCCTTTGCACGACAGGAAAGGTATGGTGTGCTGGTCCTCATCACTCACCCAGGTGGAGCTGCAGAAAGCCAGTGTGGCAAATGTTACAGCTGTAGATGATCTTAAAGATCTAGCCTAGTAGTCTCCATTGACAGATGAAAAACTTGGGCTCAGAGAATTCTAGGAATATCCAAGACCAGAAAGCAACTGAATGGATGTTTAGTTAAAAAAAAGAGAGAGATTTCTTGTCTTTCAGATGAATGTGGTTCCATGACATGATGCTGCCTGAAAAAAATAACTTCTCCTTTTTGCATAGCACTCACACCTGTGTTTCTCCCTGTACCTACCTGCTTTCTGCCTGCTCTTGCTAGTGGTTTTGCCAGACTGATTTTGTGTTCCCACAAGGCAGGGTTTCTTTGTGTCTTTGTATCCATCAACTGTATTTGCAAAGCAATCACAATCAGCCCTGTATTAGGTAGTATAACTTTGTCTACTTTGTACTAATAAAGCTCTTTCTAAAAAAAAAAGGTCATTATTTAAGATTTTGTAATTAAAATATCATTAAATGCCCTGCTAAGTTAGAACCAAAAGCATCTATGTAAGTTTAGGAGAAGCAATGAGTTAGTTAATTTATAATATGTATAAAGTTTATATGTACCATTTTGTGGAAATTCACACTAAAAGTTAACTGATACTTGCTTGGATTCCAGATCTTTAACTGTGGCCCTCTTGTTATTGGTTCTGCACTAGCATGGACCCATCACTTCTCTCCTTCTTACCTGAGATGTGAAGACCTAAGTCCTGCTGGGTGTTTACAGTTATACTCTGTCCATTGTCCGGTTTCACAGTGTAGGAGGTGCTAGTCCGAGACGCTTGTCCCCTATTCATGAACAGGCTCCCATTTTCCTCTCCCTCTTCCTGAGAGAAGCCAGTGGCAGAGGCTGTCACACAGGATAAAGTAGAAGTACTGAAATGGGTCGGGGCTGCTGATACCTACTCAGGGGATGAGATGGAATGATGGTCTGGAGTCTCAGACCCAGACCAAAGCAACTGTCATCAGTCTCCCCCACCCATTTTGTGACAATTGACCAAAGACTACACAAGCCACTGCTAATGATGGTGATAAAGCCATTGGCACTTTCATTTTATTTATTGGGAGAATAGAGTTCTTCTGTGGGTCTCTTGATGCCAAAGCCATTATTATAGAGATGTCACACTGGGTTTAATTAACAGGTGAGTTGATTGTAGAAAATAGAGGCAAGTCACCAAACATCCAATTGCTGAAAATTGGGCCCAACATTAGGGCTTAGGGAGCAGAATGCTCTTAGCCACTCTCAGATGCAGCAATTTTAGAAAACTGGATTAACTTTAGGTTCTCAATTTATTATATTATTAGAGGGATAAAAAGGAACATTTATACAGATAATTAATTCATTTCAGTTGGTACATTGCAAAATTGTTTAGCCTTAAATCCGTTTTTCTACTTATAATTGCATGGTGGGTTGTTGTCAGGCTGGAAGGATAGATTGAGCAGTGGCTTTTTACAGTGAAGGTTCTGGTCAGGATAATGAGCTCACCCATCTCACCATCCCAAGTTAATTTCTCTTGCTCGACTCCATTGTCCAGAACCTCACGTGGTGTTTTCAACATCACTTCCTATCCCTACGTCAATGGATGTTAAAGACCTCTGACAGTGACTTGATGCCCTACTAAGAACGCATCAAGTATCGAATTAATGAAGAAATAATGACACTGAGAACAAAAGAGCTACTGGGAACAAGACATGATGCCCATGAAGAAGTAAGAAACCAGAACAGTGGAATTTAACATATTTGAGTCCGTATGTTGAACATGTTAGTGGTTATGCCCAGCTCTTGCTTCCACTGAGTACCCCAATTTTACTTGGTTTTATTTTCCCACAAATCTCACCCAATCACTCACCCCCACGTTCCAGGATGGAGTGGGTGCTGTGCACTAAAGCTGTCGGCATGCTGCATTTTCTCTGGCTCTAATGTTTGGTTCCAGAAGGGCAAATGATCCAACTCTGGATAATAAAGTAAGGTTCAAATTCGTCTTGTGACATTTGATTTCCCTTCAGAATGAATTTGTTCTTCTTCTGGACTGGACTTGGTGAACTGAAGGTGTCAGAGACTATCATGTTTAGACTAAAAATGGAACAAAGGGAACTGGGGTTATGGCTCAGTGGTAGAGCACTTGCCTAGCACCTGTGAAGTACTGGTTTCAATCCTCAGTACCACATAAAAATAAATAATATAAAGATATTGTGTCAGTCTACAATTTTAAAAAAAATTAAAAAATGAAACAAAGGCAGAAATAGCAGAAATATGAGATGCCTGCAGGTAACTGTTTGAGCTCTGCATCAACCTGTACCTGAAGCCATTTTATCCCTAGACTTTTCAGCTTACATAGGTCAATAGATTTGATTTTTGCTAGTGACAGTTTGAGTTGAATTATCTGTTATTTACAGACCAAGGAATTCTAAATGGTAAGACCCTATCTCACTCAAGGATGGATCTGAGATGATTTAACAAGATATCCTGTTAAGGCAAGTGTAAACATATTATTTCAATATATTAAGGAATTAGAGGAAAGGTAAAGTAATTTTATATTATCAAGGTAAATTCAGGAGGAATCATGATATAGAAATATATTCCATGAGGCCCAATATATTTATTAAATTTGGGCTAAAAGTTAAGCACCAAAGTTCACATTCACTATTTAAAGAGCCAATATAAATAATTACTAGTCATATTGTTTACAGATATAAAATAATACTTGTGATTCCCAGTATAGAAGTGCTATTATATTAATGCATCTCTAAGTAATTGTGGTTATCTGGACAAAGTGTCTCTAAAACAATGTGACTGTGTCATTCCTTAGAACATCAGACTTATAGCCTAAGAGAAGTGTGTAGGTTTATTTATCTATGCTTAGCCCACCCAGCTCTCTGGTTTATATGGCTGCTACACTGGATTAAGATTGTTCAGACTGTCCTCAAATAAAATTTCCTCTCTACAACATTTTCGGGGCTTCAGGAATTGGAGATGACACACAACAGGGCATGAGAGTTTGCCATGGCCCCTTTCTTAAGCATCCAGACCACTTACTTAGATTTCTTCTCCATCCCATACAATAGACACCAAAGGGTAGCTTCAAAGTCCTGGATATTTTACTTCAGTTTCAATTATCTTGCTCCAAAGAACATTTCAAAATCACCTGCTGTTGCCACACCACCCGCCTTACCTCTCTCCCTTGTCTTTCCCATAGTTCCCTCTTTTGGCTTTCTCTCACTATTCCTATTCCTCCACCTCTTTGCAGTTTCCTCCCTCTCAAGGTCTGAGTTTTAGATGTACATCTCACTTCCTTGGTCTCCAGGCATCTCCTAAGAGGAACTGAAAGGACAGGTCGACCGTGCCCCCTTGTAGTGAGCTGTCCTCCTTCGCCATCCTCCAGATTCTTTCTCCTGTGTGTTCCGTAGAACAAACCTCCGTCTATGGTTTAAAGGAAGAGAGAGAGGGAAGTGGGCCTGGCAGTTGGTTCTCAGTGTCAGACCTCCTAAGTCCTATGCTGCCTCTGACGTGCGGCCAAGGTGGCCTAGAGCCAGAACCACAGGGCGGTTTTAGGTGGCAGACAGTGAAAATAACAAGGAAAAACTGCCTACAAACAACACACACATGGCTATTGGTAGAAATTAGCTTCTTAAACCAGGAAATAACTGGTACATGGAAACAGGTTACAGAAAACAAGCCATCATTAGTAATTTTTATGGTTTAGATGTGGTGTCTCCCAAAAGCTCACATGTGAGACAATGCAAGAAGGTTTGGAGGAGAAATGATTGGGTGATAGTCTTAACCTGATCAATGAAGTAATCCCTGATGGAATGAACTGGGTGGTGACTGGAGGCAGGTGGGGTGTGGCTGGAGGAAGTGGGAATTGGGGGCATAGCTTTGGGATATATATTTGTATCTGGCAAGTGGACACCTCTCTCTCTCTCTGCCTCCTGGTCATCATGTGAGCTGGTTCCCTATGCCACACTGTTCCACCACGGTGTCCTGCCTCACCTTGAGCCCCGAGGAATGGAACCTGCTGTCTATGGACTCAGACCTCTGAATCGATGAACCTCTAAATAAACCTTTCCTTCTCTATGATTGTTCTTGTCAGGTCTTTCAGTTGCAGCAGTGCAAAAGCTGAATAAAATAGTAATATATCTAAAAAAAAGATTTTAAGAAAACAATCTCATCTATAGTAACTGCAAAAATACCTAGGAATACATTTAAGAAGGTAAAAGGTCTGTTCAATAAAAACTATAAAGTGGGGGCTGGGGCTGGGGCTCAGAGGTAGAGCACTCACCTAGCACATGTAAGGCCCTGGGTTTGAACCTCAGCATCACATAAAAATAAAAAATAAAAAAAAACTATAAAATGTTGGGGCTGGGGATGTGGCTCAAGCGGTAGCGCGCTCGCCTGGCATGCGTGCGGCCCGGGTTCGATCCTCAGCACCACATACAAACAAAGATGTTGTGTCCGCCGAGAACTAAAAAATAAATATTAAAAAATTCTCTCTCTCTCTCTCTCTCTCTCTCAAAAAAAAAAAACTATAAAATGTTGATGAAAGAAATTGAAGAGGACAGAGATCAATGGAAAGACATAGAGTGTTTATTGATTGGAAGGATTCATTGCTAAAATGTCTATACTATACAAAGTAATCTACATATTTATTACAATCCTTATAAAAATGCTAATATCATACTTCAGTTGCTGATGCTGGCCTCAAACTTGCAATCCTTTTGCCTCCACCTCAGATGGATGCTATTATATTTTATATTTAAATTAAAAAAAATCATAAAATTTCTATAGAAGCACAAAAGACTCTGAACAGCCAAAGCAATCTTGAGCATGAGAAACAAACCTAGAGGCATCATGCTGACCTGACTTTAAAATATACTACAAAGCTTCAGTAACCAAAACAGCATGGTAATGGTATAAGAAAAATATATAGACCAATGGAGCAGAAATAAATCCACACACTTTTAGCCAAATGATTTTTAGAAAGGAGCCAAGAACACACATGTGGGTAAGAATATTCTCTTTAATAAATGTTCCTAGGAAACCTGAATGTCCACTTAAATTAAACTAGACTCCTATCTCTCAACATAATTAGAAGCATCAACACAAAATTTAAATATAAATGTAGTTAGATAGAGTTGTGTACTCCTATAATCTCAGCAATATGGGAGGCTGAGGCAGGAGGTTTGTAAGTTTGAGGCCAGCCTCAACAACTTAGCAAGACTCTGTCTCAAAAATAAAAAGGACTTGGGATGTAGTTTAGTGGTAAAACTCCCTTGTGTTCAATCCCCTTGCAAAACAAACAAAACACTTCAAAGTTAAACCCAAAACTATAAAATTACTAGAAGAAAACACTCTATGACATTCATCTAAATGAGGACTTTTTTGACAAGAAAGTCAATGCACCAGCAAAAATAGAAAAAAAAATAGATAAACAAGATTACATTGCATTACAAGGCTTCTGCATAACTACATGAAGAGACAGTCTATGGAAAGGAAGAACATATTTGCAAACTATTCATCCAAAAAACTAATATGCAGAACATGTAAGGAATTTAAAAAACTAAATAGCAAACAATCTAATTACAACATGGGTAAATGATCTGGATACACATTTTCCAAAAGAAAATATACAAATGGGCAACATATATAAAAATATTCTACAATACAAATTGCCAGAGAATTGCAAATGAGAACCAGAATAAAATAACACTTTACCCCAATTATAAATTATAACGACATAATCAAAGCGAGATAAAATGACCAACGTTGGTAATATGTGAAGACAGGGTAATTCTTGTAGACTATTGACAGGAATGTAAATTAGGATAGCCACTATGGAAAATAGTAAAGTTCGTAATTACAAGAAATAAAACTACCACATGACTTAACAATTACATTATCAGGAATTTATAAAATGAAAATATCAGAGATACCAAAATATCAACCAAGGTCTCCACTGATAGATGGATAAAAAAGACGTATTTATGCACAATGAAATATTATTCAGTCACAAAAGGACAAAGTCCCGTCCTTTGTAGCAACGTGGATGAAGTGGCGATCGTAATGTTAAGAGAATAAGCCAGACACAGAAGACACAGACTGTTAGAGTCTGTAAACAAGTCAAAATAACACCTGGCATTTTGCCAGGGGAATGTTAGAGTTCGTAAACAAGTCTGGATGGTGCCCAGCAAAATGCCAGAGGGAGTGGTTTGAGAAGTAACAAAACCGAGCCATTAAGTGTGGAGATTCCTGATTGGTTGACTGCTGTATCTAGTTTATGTTAATTAGATAGGCTGTGTGGAATGTATAAATACTGCTCCTGTCCTGCAATAAATGGCTTCCACTCCTGCTGTATCAAGCTACACAAGTTATTCATCACCCCCCGGTTATTTTGGTGCAGCCGTACTCCGGCAACAGACCACAGGATTTGACTAAGATGAGGAATTTGAACCATCTGAACTCATAGAACTAGTGAGCCGAAGAGTGGTTACCAGAGGCTGGGGAGGGTCTGGGAGAAAGGAGAATGGGGACAGCTTGCCTAACTGGCTCAGTCACGGCCAGATAGGAGGAACACATGTTGGTATTCTATCACACAGAGGTTGCTTGTCATTACACGATTATATCACATAGTCAAAAATAGCTAGAAGAGAGGTGTTTGTTCTCATCACAAAGAAATGATAAATCTTTGAGATGATGGAAATCTAAAGATGTACAATTCTTATGTTAATTAAAACAAAATTATTGTAGAAATATATTTATTTACCCATTGAACACACTATAGATGATTTTGCTATAAAACATTAAAATTTTTTGCTAAATATGTATTTTCTGAATCACTATGAATTTCACTATTCTAATATTGTGGAGTTGTAAAGATGAATGAAACCACAGACCTTGTCTCATGGAATTGTAATGTATTTATAAAGTTTGAAACAACTGGAAAACCATAATATCTTGTACATTACACTGATTTATAATAAACCATTCATTATTCCTTTGAGCCAACCAATCCTTTCAAGTTAGAATTCTAACCTGTTTCTTTCCTAAATTTTAAGCATATTTTATTAAAGCATAATAAAAGCATATAAGTCAAAGTATGCAGCCAAATTCACAAAGTGATGTATACATGTCCATGACCAGATTTAGAGGTAGAACATTCAACATCCCTTACCTGAGGAGCCATCTTTCTGGCTTCTATGCCCATATGTTGATTTTGCCACATCTCAACATTTATGAATGGAATTGCAGAGTAAATATGGTTTGGGCTTCTTTTCCTTAAATTAGGTTTGTGAGATTTACCCTGTTATTAAATGTAGTAGTACATTTTACTGCTTTATAACATGAGATTATGTGAATGCGTGTTAGTTTACTTGTTCTGTTGTAAATGGATAATATAGATTATTTCCAGGTTTTGTCTATAATGAAAAGTACTGGAAGAACAAACTTGTGTGTGCATTTGGTAACATGATTCTCCTTATCTGGGCTACATTAGTGGTGGAATTGCTGGGTCACAACATGCTAGTTGGAGTTTTAGCCATAGCTCTTTCTCCCTCTCCACATCCTTTGTCTGATAAAACCCTGCACTTTGGGTTTGGTATTAGCATTTACATCAACCAAGGAAATGCAGGCCAAAATGATAGTGAATTCTAAGCCTCAACCAAAAGAAGAACTATAGATTTTCTGTCATCATTATCAGAAGAGTTTTCCCCAAGTAACTTCTGTCCCTGTAACCAGGGCTCTAGAATGAACATACACGGATCTGACCACAGTCTACCAAAAGAAGAGAAGCAGAGCTATCATTCTAAGCCCAGCTTGAACAGCCAACCCTAGTCCATGTGCCAACACACAAGCAAGATTTTTTATTATTGTTTTGGTAAAAACTACATAATGTAAAATTTATCAACAACTATATTTAAAGTTCAGAAATATGAAACATATGCACAATGCTAGGAATCAGATATTCAGGTTTTCATCTTGCAAATCTGAAAGTCTGTAACCTTTAAATACCTTTCCTTTTCCTTAGTGAAATAAGTCAGTCATAAAACAAGGCAAATAAAGATTTTTAACCCACCATGCTTTGAGATAGCTTAGTGCCCAGGCAAGCTTAGATGAACCTATACATGTGTTCTATTCTACTAGACTCTGACAAAGAGCTTTCCAAAGAGATTTTACTAATTTACACTCCTCCCAACAGCATATGGGAGTTACAGTTACTGAACATCTAGGGCAACATTTAACTCTGTAGCTCACTTTCACTTGTTTGTATCTATAACAGTATTTGCCTTTTGAGATTGAGCACATTTTTTTATAACTGTAATGGGTTTCATTTTTTGCAAATCTTGTTCAATAATTTGTCTACTACAAATCTTGTTTTCTTATTGATTCCTCTTTCACTTATTGATTCACAAGTATCATTTATATTCCAGATATCAGTATTTTATTGGTTTTCCTGCTGATATAAATTAATTTTGTATTATTAACTTTGTATCAGTCAACCTTATAAATATATTTCACTTTTTATTTCTTATATTTATCTGTAGATTCTAATGTAATTCCTATTTTGTATATTTCTGTTTTATTTTTCTTAGCTTTATTTTATTTTATTTTTTAAATATTTTTAGCTGTGTATGATAGTTCTACACAATGGTGGGATTTGTTGTTATATATTCATATATGCACACAATAAAAAATATAATTTGGGTAATATCATTCCCTAGCCTTTCCCCCTCCCTCCCTGGCTCCTGTGCCTTAGTCCATTTCTTCTTCTGATCACACTTTGATTTTCATGAAATTTACCCCTCCTTTCTTTTCTTTTTTCTAACTTCCACATATGAGAGAAAACATTATAGGACCCTTGGTCTTCTGAGTTTGATTTATTCCACTTGAAATGGTGATCTCTAGTTTGATCCATTTTCCTACAAATGACATAATTTTATTTTTTATGGCCAAATTAAACTCCATTGTGTATATATACCACATTTTCTTTATTCGCCCATTGATGGACACCTAGGCTATTGTGAGTTGTTCTGCCCTAAGGGTACATACAAGGGTATGCATGTGTCACTGTAGTATGACGACTTTAATTCTTCAGGATAAATAACCAAGAAGTGGAATCACTGGGTCGTTTGGTGGTTCCATGCCTAGTTTTTTGGGGTGCCTCAAATTTCCTTAATGGTTGTACTAATTTACAATCCTACCAAAAGTGTAAAAGTGTTCCTTTTTCTTCACATTCTCTCCAGCATTTATTATTATTTGTATTCTTTATGACTGCCATTCTGACAGATGTGAGATGAAATCAGTGTAGTTTTGCTTTGCATTTCCTAAATGCTAATGATATTGAACATTTTTGTGTATTCGTTGATCATTTGTATTTATTCTTTTAAGAAATATATGTTTAGTTCATTTGCTCATTTATTAATTGGGTTATTTGAATATTTGGTGCAAAACTTTTTGAGTTCTTTATATATTCTAGATACTAATCCTCTGTAAAAAGAGTAGCTAGCAAAGATTTTCTCTATTCTGAATGTTTTTCACTTTCCCTATTGCTTCCTTCACTGTTTCCTAGCTTTTTAAATGAATGAATAAACTATTTTATTTTTAAAAAATGATATTTGCATGTTTAAAATACATATTTTTTCTTCAACTTTCATGTGTGAGTGTGTGTGTATAGTTTATGGTCCAGATCCAGCCGATATTTTTTCTATGTATCTCTCTCCCTTTTTGTCACAAACAATAGTTTTGAAGTTAAAAAAAAATGCTGTTTGTATTATTATGTCAAAATAAACCCCAATAGCCGGGCTCCGTGGTGAGCACCTGTAATCCCAGCAGCTCCAAAAGCTAAATCAGGAGCATCACAAGTTCAAAGCCATCCTCAGCAAAAACTAGTCACTAAGCAACTTAGTGAGATCCTTTCTCTAAATACAGCTGAGGATGTGGCTCTCTGCCCTGAATTCAATCCCTGGTACCCCCCCCCGCCAATAAATTAATAAACCCCAATGGTATGTATAAGTTTAATATACTAAGGGAAAAAATCAGTTCAAATATGTTAAGCCAAACCACAGTTGACTAAACCCCACTTGCTCATAGCATGGGATTAATTCTGATTTATTTAATCTACAAAGTCCTTAATGAGATTATGCTTTCTGCCTTATCTTTATCATTTTTTTTTCTGTCACCCTGTAGGTCTATTTTTAGGCACATAGGACACTTAATTTAGTCACTGAAGCTGTGTATTCTTGTGTATGTGTGTGTGTGTGTTCTTTCTGGATATCCATGACAGTAGTGTGTGTTTTGAAATACATGAAATTTATTCTTATTTCTCTAAGCCTGTGCACTTTTCCAAGACTCTTTTTGCTACTCTTTTCCTTCTTAATTTTACTTATCTTTCCAGATTTCATGTAAACATTATTTACTCTAGGAAATATTTCTTGATTTCTCCAAAATTTGGTAGGACATTACTATATATATATATATATATATATATATATATATTTCCAATGTCTCTCAATTAACTTTTTATCATACTGTATTATAATTGTCTTTTCTACACTGCATTTCACCTCTCTCTGTGCCCAGTGACAAATGCTAAATAATTATCTGTTAGGTAAATGCATTAAAGTCAAAAACACATTGTGGATTGATAATATAAAAAACCTTTAATCAACATTTAGTTAAATGAATATTAACAGGACCCCTGGAGATCCAGAAGAAAAACTTTTGTGGTCATTTATAACTACAAATAAATTAGAAGACTTCGGATGGTCCAAATTTCATCATCATTTGTAATTCTAAAAAAAATTTTGAAACCCAAATATATGCGAGGTCTAGTCTTTGCTGCTATTGCCGTCTCCATCATGGTCATTCCAAAGTGTCAATTCAGTGCAAGTCCATGCCAGTCTGTAAAAAGAGTAGAAATACAGTGGACCCTTTCTAATCTGCAGCAAGTAGCGAAGTATGTGTGCCCATATACAAATTAGAGGGAAATACCTTCCATAGATGTAAATGTAAGTGTTGAGTAGATGGAGTTGGGGAAGGTGGTGTTCTGGAGATTCTGAGGCCACAGAGAATGAAACTGAAGGTGACCTCTAACTCCCAAACACCTCTTACCTGTAGGTGGTGTCCACTTCTTCTCAACAAATATAGCTTAAACCTGGAACAAAATAATATTTAAAATATATGTACATGACTCATTCAGCACCTTAATGAAATATGTTTTGAGGGTGTTCTGGACACTATTCTGATGAATACGTTAGCAACCTAACTTTATCCTAGTGACACTTGTTGCCAAACCATTGGGTATAAACTTTAAAAAATAGAACTCCAGATATTAAAAGAAAATCTCTGTTGGCAGAAAGCAAATTCGACTCAGCTTTCTATTTTTTTTGGGGGGGGGAGGAGTTCCTATTCTTCTAATCCTAGTTTTTCTTTCTCTTTTCATCTCTTTGTATTTGTTCTCTCATCTCTTCTTTTAGCCTCTCGGTATTATAGCATATTATAACATATAACAATAATATTATCTGCAGGTCCTCTAGGTTTGAGAAGCCTATCAGGATCTATCTTTAAATTTGTCCAATGCTCATTATGTTTCAAAACAAGGTGCTAGATACTTTTAGGTGTTTTCTCATTTAATCATTAAAGCAAACACATTTTAATCACTTCCAATTTATGGTGTTTAAGCTGTTGGTTTATGCTTCCTCAGCAAGTATGTGAGAAAACTTACTGGTGTTGATGTAAGGTTATAATTCTCCTGAAGAAGATTAATTGAACTGCTTGTCACTAAAGTAAAAGACTGAGGAGTAAATACTTATATTAGTGCCATCTAATTCTGATTTATCGAAACACATTTTAACAAAAGCCACCATATATTCAGGCAAAAGCATATGATGCACTTGAATAGGTAACTGTCCTGAATTATTTATGAATCAACTATTATGCAAATTATTAAAGTAAGTACAGAGAGTATAGTGAAGAGAGAAGTCCCTTCATGTCTCAGTATAAAAATATCTCCTAGCAGCAGCATGAAATTGCTTTATATCCATTAATCTATGTAGTTCTTGTAATGACCCATGAGGAGGTGTTAAGAGTCCATGTTCCATAAAACATAACTGAAAATAAGAGTGCTTAAATCTTGCCCAAAGCACTTAACTAGGAACTGTTCTGAATCAACAGTCAAACCCAGCTCTTTCTCTTTTTTTTTAAGTTTATACTTTAATTGTACATTATCTTGTGTTATTTGTTGTTCTTCACAAATTTCACCAATTAGTTCAGAAACTTTGACATCAGTCAACATGTTGTCTCTTTCTTTTGAATCTCCCACAGTGCCCAACTGTAGTTCATGTTCAAAGAATAGTATTGACTAATAGATCATGAGCATGTTACACACTCACCCCTTGCCATTGCAGTACAGATAAGAAGGAGAGAAATTCAACTGGGTGCTCAGTGAGTAGGCTTAAATCATTCAGATCTTTTTATTGATTAACAAGGTAAACAATAAACACAGCTAGACATAGTCTTACTTATGGGATTTCTCTGCCTCAAAATAAAAATATTCAATGGTGATATAAATGTCTCCCTTCACCATTTTAGTTAAAATCACCCCTTGCAACTTTGAAGTCTGTTTTTTACTCTACCTTTAACCTCTTAAAATTTTAATATCCCCACCTCTTTTTTTTTCCAAAGTGAATTCATGCTTTTTTTTTTATTTAGAAATAATTTATTGTAAGTAATCCAGAGACAGACAATGTTGTCTGTTCTCTATTGTTTCTTTCGGTCTCAGCATTGGGTACATTCACAAAAACAGTGCAGCATTTGCAGTGTTGATCCTAGAAAATTGATATTTCAGGGCTTGGAAACAGCCTGGCTTTACTCTTTGAGAGTTTCCATGTTCACATGACATCTAGAGACTGACTGGTATGACGTCTACACCAGGGACAGTTAACCAGGAAGAAGAAATCTCCAATAAAAAAGAATCAAGATGATCTGAGTCCTTATATTTCCCCTTTTGGGACAAGGAGTCCTAGAACAATAAAAAAGGACAGGTATCCCCAGGACACTTGGGTGAACACGGTTTCCTGACGCATCAGCCCATTCACACAGCTTTGGGAAATGAGTATCTGCTCAGAACCTTTCTCAGGGCTGTCTTCACTTCCTTATTTCTCAGTGTGTAGACGACAGGGTTGAGCAGTGGGGTGATGACGGTATAAGTCACTGCCACAAGCGAGTCCTTGTCTGAGGAGTACAGGGAGGTGGGCCTCAGGTAGATAAAGGATGCACAGCCGTAGTGGATGACCACCACGGTGAGGTGAGAGGCGCAGGTGGCGAAGGCTTTGCGCTGCCCCTCCACCGAGGAGATCCTGAGGATGGTGGAGACGATGAAGACGTAGGAGACGAAGATCAAGACGAAGGGGACCAGCAGCACCAGGATGCTGAGGAAGAAGATCGCCATCTCCTTCAGGTTGGTGTCTGTGCAGCCCAGTTTTAGGACGGGGAAGATGTCACAAAACAAGTGGTCGATCCGATTGGAGGCACAGAAGGGCACGCTGAACACCAGGAGGTTGACGACCACTGAGATCAGGAAACCACAAAGGCTGGAGGCCAGGACCAGCTGCACGCAGGTGGCCCGGCTCACGATGAGGGTGTAGTTGAGAGGGTTGCAGATGGCGACGTAACGGTCGTAGCCCATCACGGCAATGAGGAAACAGTTGGTGCAAGCTAAGCCCACAAAGAAATAGAGCTGGGCCGCACAGCCCAAGAAGGAAATACTGGGAACGGTGGCCAACAGGTTGCTTAGCATTTTAGGTACAATGACCAAGGTATAGCAGGTTTCAGAGCAAGAAAGGACAAAGAGGAAGAAATACATGGCCGTGTGCAAAGTCCTGTCCAGGCGAATGACGGTCATGATGGTGGCATTGGCCATCAGAGTGCTCAGGTAGACTATTAAGAAGATAAAGAAAAGCAGGATCTGCAGGTCCCCCAGGTTGGAGAAGCCTATCAGGATGAACTCAGTGATCATGCTGTGGTTCTGTCTCTTCATCAGTCAATGGAGATCAGATTCAGACCCCTGACATTAAGGACAGAGAGAATTTGACAAAAGTGAAATGCCCTCAAAGAAACCAGGTCTACATGTCTGTATAAGGCTGATAATAGCGATCTGAAATAATGAGTTAATCACATCACAAACATGATTGGGGGATCAGGAGACATGGGTAGCAACACATATAATGCCCCAATATTTGAACACCTGAAAAGATCTTTTTTTAAAATGTTTATATTGCTTCTGTTATTTATGTTCATAGGTCCAAGGAAGGTTCATACCATTAAAATTGTCCACATTGTTAAACCAAGAAATGGTTTAGAGCTCATCTTATTCAATTCTGACATTTTATAGAACAATAAATTGAGGCTCAAAGAGATTAAAGACTTCCTTAACCCACTTTAATGTAGCAGTGGTTCGACATGGTTTCTCTCCAAAGTCTTCTTATTAAAATTTGATTCAGAAAACTAAAGCAAAAACAAGTGAAAACTGACATAAACTCTATCTCATATGCTTGACTGAAACTTATTATTTAGGTGGAATTAATTACTTTCATTTATTAAAAAGTGTTCAGTTCTTTTTACACCTGGTCAATTGTGAAGTCTCTGAAATGGCTCAGGCATTAATTAGGGTTTCTCTCGTCATGAGTGCATGGGGACCTGGTACTAAGAATCAACTTAAAAAAAACAATATTGATTAAATTACAGTGTTGGATTTTGAGCACATACAAATATGTATCAATGAATCCCACTATTATGTATAACTATAATGTATCAATAAAAATATGGAAAAGAGCATTAACTATAAAATATATCTGCTTAAATCTCTATTTACCTTCAGAATATTTTGAGGATTGGGCTGAGACCTCTACTTCGCTGACCTCTATTGCAACTTTCATTACTCTCATAATGTTCTCAGAATGATCCTTACCATTATTTCTGGGGAGATCCATAGCTTGGTCTGAAGATCACAGAATGCTAAAATTACCAGGGTTAAGCCAGACATGGTGGGGCTTGGTGGTAAAGTGCCCCTTGGTTCAATCCCCAATACAAATATAAAAATAAATAAGTAAATGAAATTACTAGGGTTAGGTAATCAGACTATATTTTACATGGAAAAAAAAGAAAAAGATCAGGAATCTCCAACCTAAACTTTCATCCAACTCTGGGAAACTTTTTTACAGCAATCTAGAAAGGATTGTTGAGTCTCTATAGTCATATTAAAGTAATAAGAAACTCATTACTTTACCAAATAGGATGCTCACTTAGCTAGAACCTCCCTACTCTGAGATGCATTCTGAAACCTCCTTACCCTTCCTTGGAATCTCCACCCATTGTCCTTGATTTGTCCTCTGCACATGCTTACAAGAAGTAACTCCTTTCTATAAATGACAGCTCTTTAATTGTTGCAGTGAATCATCATATCCCTGGATGGGTCACATTTTCCTCCTAATGTTCTTAGTTATTTCAAATATTAGCCAAAGCATCATTTCTGGAAACTTCTCTATCTTGGACACCACCTTAGGTGTTGTAGTCCTGAGTGTGGGTCATGAAACTGTCCCTCAGTTGTAGACAAGCCATGCGAGTAACTTCTACTGCTCTCCTTCTATGCATAGCATTAGAATTACCTTCCCACTCTTCTTTATCTCTCACAATTAATGGTCATCTCTCCTACAAAACCCCAGCTTGCTACTTCGCTCTTGGCTTCTTGAGTAGCCCCTAAATTACTTTTATTCCTGTTTCCTTTTCTTGACTATCGGTTGGTTCTGGGATCTTTTGTTTGATTGGCAGCATGGGGAGGTTAGGGAGGATGCAGATGCTGGAGTCAGACTGCCTTGGTTGTGACTATGGCTTTGCTTCTTTATGATCTTAAGAAATTCAAGTCCTGAATCTGTGCCTCATTTTCATCTTTGAAAGGGCAGTAAATAATAACATAAACTGAAAAGCTTTTTGAGTACCAAACACGCATACCCACCATGAAGTTCCTGATTGGTAGTAAGCATTCAGTAAGTGTGAACGGTTAGTATCCCGTCTAAACCCCTCATGTGTTACATATGAGGAAACTGAAACCCAGACAAGTGAACCATGAAGATATAGGTTACATAATTTACTTAATAGCAGAGGTGAATCTATATCCCAAATGTCCTAAAGTCTCCCTTTCAGGACTTGGTGGTCTGAATGACCCAGGTTTCATTTTTAATATTTTCTTTGCACTTTATTACGTTCATCAGCAATTTAGGGAGCAGATCAGTGTTCTCTTTACTCCGTATGAACCTCTTGAAGGCTCCCTGATTCCTCCTTATGTCGACTCCTATTTCCTATTCTTCCACCTTTAATTCATTATACATTTTTCTTCCTAAGCTACATAGCTGTTCTTCTATTCAGGCAGTTCTCCTGATTTCGATCTATTTTAGGGGAATTTTGCTGTTTTACAATCTCTTAATCCTTTTCCAACTTTTCTTTCTTTCTCATCCTCACATGGTCATTTCTCTTCCCCCTGGCCTCTTTCCACCTGCTCTCGTCCCCTGTCTTTTACTCTAGATCCCGATGCTATGACCCACCTTAACTTGCATGGTTTCTGCCAGTTCTTCTGCCTCTGAATCTCTCTTTGGTATCCAAAGTGTCTTTAGAGAAGACCGATAGATGATGTTACTAACAAGAAAGAGTGATCACATAACTTTAATATAAAGGAGACACCTTACGTTCACAGGCAGTCTTAGCTCAATCCCAGGTTCTTTTCTTCTGAATCCAATCAAAATCTAGAGAGGAGGGAGAAATAAGCAAAATTACAAAGTAATAATTTTCTCAGGTGTTATTAGAGAAAGTTCAGGCACTTGAGCCTTTGAAGATGAAAGATAACTCTGTCTAGTTGCTGGGATGCGACTAACTGGACATCCCTTCTCTTAGCAGCTGTGTCCCTGTGGCATACACTCTGGCAAAATCCCTCAGCTTTATAATAGCTGGGACACTCAGGGGATTGAGGCTTTGGAAGGAGATCCTTCTTTGAAGCCTAGGAACTAAAAAATGTCTATTAAACCCCATTGAAATTAAAAAAAAAAACATGCATTATCTGTTTATTTGATCTGTGTAAGATAACTATGAATGTTATGATTTTTTGGCATGGATTATTAATTTTGAATCAAGGTTATTCTGGCTAAAATAAACTATATTACTTCCTCAATTATTAGAAAGAAAGAAAAAAAAACAGATAAATTAGCTATAGATCCTGCATATAGATGGAATATTTTGAGGGATTAAATAAATGACATCCTTGTCAAATTACCTAGGTTTTAGTTTGTTTAGATATTTTTTCTTTAACTCTCCTGTTTTATATATTTTATATATTTAAGTCATGCTTGCATTCACTAATGTTTCCTATATTCATCTACTTTTTTGATGTTTAGAGAGAGAAATAGTTGGAAAATTACAAAATGCGAAAAAGGCTAAGGTAGGCCCAGGCACAGGGCACAACAGTGTCACCAGGAAGGAGCACATTTCCCATAACCAGCATTAAGACAGGAGAGTCACCCCCTCAAATTCCCCATAGAACTGCCCCTTTCTGAGAAATAAAAGGTTCTTAACTGAGAGATGCCTGATGTCATGACCTAGCATGGTCTCATCGATCCAGTGTTAATTTGATTTCTGAAGAGGAAGAGACAGACATTTAGGAGTAAGAATCCTTTAACTTAATGGGTTATTTTAGAAAGCAGAGGACTGAAGGACTATAACAGCAAGCTGTCCTTTCTACCCATTTTTGATGTCACAGCTTTAATATTAATAGCAGCTTGTAGAACACTGATTCAGCAGCCATCATAATCCATCCATTAGCTCATATCCTGTGCTCCCTGTTGACCTTATCAGGTCAGTGTTATTCATGGAAATCAAGGAGAGTACAGTAGTCCTGCTTAGCAGAGGACAGTGAAATCAGAGGTTTGAGGAGGCTAAAGCAACAATAATTTACTGAGTAAAATGCCAGAGAAGGGAGCTGATTTAGACTCATAGAAACATTCATGAAGATGCTTTTACATGATCCACTGAGTGTTAAGATGTCTAGGTACAAGACGGTACTCAGGGAGACTGGAGAGAACAACTAGGAGGCTCTTCATAGCACCGATCCTAGAACTCTCACAGCAGAGGGAGATGTCTGAGTTTCAACTAGCTAGGATGGAAAAATGTCACAGAACACCCGAGACAGTCAGTAGAGATCTCAAAAATTCACACCTAAGTAATACAGATTCACAAGGGCTCAGAAAAAGCCATTCTTAAACTGCCCTGACAAAGTTTAAGAGCTCCAGTCTTCCTGCAAAAAAAAAAAAAAAAAAAAAAAAAAANTACCTGAGCACTCTGATGGCCAATGCCACCATCATGACCGTCATTCGCCTGGACAGGACTTTGCACACGGCCATGTATTTCTTCCTCTTTGTCCTTTCTTGCTCTGAAACCTGCTATACCAAAAAATATAAATAAAGTAAAAAATCACATGCTGAGTGAAAGCATTTAGATAAGAAATTATAGGTACTATATTATTCTATTTATATACATCTTATAGGCAGAGGAAAACAGTTAACAAATATCCTAGACATTTCAGGAAAAAAGAGAAAGTTTTCTTTGCCAAGAAAAATGTTTAGAATTTGATATTTAGTGACACCATCGCTCAAAAATAAAGGTGTAAAATTTCAGGGGTTATAAGATCTCTTTCAGATACATAAAAGCTGAGAAAATGTTTGCTAATTATAATTCACTAAAGTAATATAAAAAGAAGTTATTTAAGTGTAATAAAATAATTGGAGGTAAAAATCTCCTTGAAGTGATGCACAGTTCTGGAAATGGTAAACATTTTGATAATAACTAACATATTTGGTTATCATGAAGATATTTTTCAAACATAATGCTTTTAAAAAATAAATACTAGCTTTGAAACTTCAAAAACACCTTCAAAACCATTACTCTGCTGAAGACAGAAAAAAAAGCAAAAAAATAAGGTAAGCCAAAATATATGAGGAAGTATGCTATGTTTACCAAATGAAAGACATAAAATTATTAATATGTTCATTATTAAACACATTAAAATACAAATCCCAGCATGTTTTTCTCTAGAAATTGACAAATTGATTGTAAGATTTGAATAGACTTTCAAAGCTCATAGAATAAACAAAACAATTTAGAAATAGATGAAAACATTCAAAATACATTAGTATGATAGATTTGAAGACATATTGTTGAACTATGTTGACTTTGTGACATTTGCGGGAAGAAAGACACATTACCAATGAAACAGACTATACAATAAAAAACAGAACCATGGATGTATGGTTAATTGATTTCCAAAAGGTAGCCAAGGTATTTTAGTGAGAAAAATACAGTTCTATTCTTTTAACATACAGTGCTTGTAACATTAGATATACATATGAAAAATGTAAATAAAAACGAAGGGAACCTTTCTAAACTCATTCTGTAAAGTTAGTGTCACCATAATTGTTAAACCTGACAAAAACACATCAAGGAAATAAAACTTCAGACCAATAACCTTGATGAACATAGATGCAAAAATTATTAGTAAAATACTAGTAAATCACATACAAAAACATATTTAAAAGTTTCTGCACTGTGATCAAGTGGGTTTCATTCCAGGAATACAAGGTTTATTTAACATATGGTAATCAATAAATGCAATTCACCACATTAATAGACTTAAAGGCAAGAATCACATCATTATCTTAAAAAGATGCAGAAAAAGCATTTGACAAAATTCATCATCCATTCATGTTCAAAACACTAGAGAAACTAGGGATGGTAGGAACATACCTTAACATTGTAAAAACTATATATATGTTAAACCTATGGCCAACATCATTCTAAATGGAGAAAATTAAAAGGATTTCCTCTAAAAACTGGAACAAGTCATAGATGCCCTCTTTCACCAACTGCCATTCAACATAGTCCTTGAAGTCCTCCCGCTAAGGCCAGAGCAATGAGACAAAAGAAAGAAATTAAAGGAACATAAATAGGAAAAGAAGAGCTACCCCTCTTTGCTGATGATATGATTTTGTATTTAGAAGATCCCAAAAACTCCACAGAAAGCTTCGAGAATTCATGAACAAATTAGAAAATATAGCAGGATATAAAATTAACATCCATAAATCAATTGTGTTCCAATGCACCAATAATGAATCCAGTAAAAGAGAAAATAGGAAAACTATGCCACCCCATAGCCTCAAAAAGAAAAAAAAATACTTGGGAATCCATCTCACATAACAGGTGAAATCTTGTACAATGAAATCTGCAGAACACTAAAAAAAATAAATTGATGAAGACCTTAGAAGATGGAAAGATCTCCCGTATGCTTAGATAGGCAGAATAGATATTGTCAAAACAGACATCCTACTAAAAGTGAGATGCAGAATTAATTCAATTCCTAGTAAAATTCCGATGACATTCTTTATAGAAATAGAAGAAACTGTCATGAAGTTCATTTGGAAAAACAAGAGGCCCGTAGCAAGAAAAGTGAAGCAGAAGTCATCATAATACTAAAACTTAAATTGTACCACAGAGCTATCATAACAAAAATAGCATGATATGGAGCAAAAACAGACATGAAGACCAATGGAACAGAAGACACAGAGAAAAACCCACATGAATATAGTTATCTCATACTAGACAAAGGCACCATGAACATACACTGGAGAAAAGATAGCCTCTTCGGGGGTACTGGGAAAACTGGAAATCTATATGTAGCAGAATGAAATTGAATTCCTATCTCTCACCCTGCACAAAACTCAAAGTAGATCAATGACCTAGGCATTAGACCAGAGACCCTGTGCCTACTAGAAGAAAAGGTAGGCCACACTCTCCATCATGTTGGCTTAGGAAACAACTGCCTCAACAAAACCCCTAAGGCACAAGAAGTAAAATCAAGAATCAATAAGTGGGATGGCATCAAACTACTAAAAACCTTCTTCACAGGATGTGAAACAATCAAGAACATGAAGAATGAGAGAAAATCTTTGTCACTTGTGTTAATCTCCAGGATATATAAAGAACTCAACTAACATCAAAAAACAACTCAATCAATAAATGGGCAAAAAACCCCAGACACTTCACAGAAGAAGAAATACAAACGGTCAACAAATATATGAAAAAAAAAGTTCACCTTCTCTAGCAATTAGAGAAATGCAAATCAAAGGACAGTGGAATTTCACCTCACTCCAGTCTGAATGGCAATTATCAAAATACAAAAAAAATAACAAATATTGGATAAAGAAAATATATTTATAGACAGTGGAATATTGCTCAGCCATAAAGAAGAGTGAAAATATGGTATTTGCTGGTAAATGGATGTCATTGGAGAGTATCATGCTAAATGAAATAAGCCAGTCCCAAAAAAACAAACGTTCTAACACGTGGATACTAACACACAATAAGGGTCATGGAGGGAAGAATAGAAGTTCATTGGATTACACAAAGTGAAATGAAGGGAAAGAAGAGTGGCATGGGAATAGAAAGGACAATAGAATGAATCAGACATAACTTTCCTATGTTCCTATATGAATCACAACCAGTGAAACTCCACATCATGAACAACCACAAAACTGAGATGCTAATTAGAATAAGTTATATTCCATGCATGTATAATATGTGATAATACACTTTGATGTCATGTTTATCTAAAAAACAATTAAACAAAAGGAAAAAATATATAAATCTTGACTCAGGTTTCACCATATACACAATTACACATTGTAAACACACATGATTTAAAATGGTCAAAATATACAAATTTTAAGGAAAACATAAGAGAAAAATCTTTGCAACTTGGAATAGACAAAAACATATTAGGCAGGACATAGAAAACACAGACCAGAAAAAAAGAATATTAGGCAAATTGAATGGTTGAACAATTAAAAACTTCTGCTAAAATTAGGCGATGTTGATAATTACATAACTATATACTAAAAAAATTACATGAAAACAGCAACAACACAAAACTATGCATTTCTAAAGTGTATATGTTATGACATGCAAATTATAAATCAATAAAACAATCATAAAAGGATGGTTAATCAGATGAAAATGTAATCTACACAATGAGAACATATTTGCAAGATATATTTCTGATAAGGGATTTGTATCCAGAATATAAAAATACCTACTACAAAAATAAAGGTAAACCACTTAATTAAAACAAGGTTAAAAATTTGAACACACTGCACAATTCAAGATGTACACATATAGCCAACATGAATATGAAATAATGCTGAACATACTTTGTCTTCAAGGAAATACATGAAATCTAGTGGCACATATAATTATTCAAAAAGACTGATACCTGCAAGAGTTGGTTAGGATTTGAAACCAATGAAATTCTCATAGCATTATTCTTGAGAATGATGTTTGATATGACTTCTTTTCAAAAAGTTTGGCGTTCTTGTATAGCTAAATTTAAATCTTAGCACAGCCCTTCTGTCCTTAGGTGTTTACAAAGATAACATGCAGCCTACACAGTGATTTAGAAGCTAATGTTCATAACAGTTTTATTATTCCTAGCTTTCAATTGGAAATAATCCAAATGTTCTTCAATAGCTCAACAGAAGAATAAATATTAGCATATTTATAAAATGGAATAAAATGAATCCAGGCAATGAATGAACATATAAATGTCACAACATGAGTAAATATCAAAGATATAATAAAACAAAAGTGAGTGTGCTATATGAATCTATGTATATAAAAGTCTGAAAAAATTCAAGAATTATTTACATAAAATCAATTAGGGTTTTTCTGGGGCCAGAGATGTGGAGGATTGGAGAAAGGAATAGGAAGGCATTCAGCAATGTTATGTGACTCAGTTAGTGTAGGTGTTGCTTGGATGTGTGAATTTGTCAAAACTGGCCAGCTGTACCTTTCAATTGTGAATGTTGAATATGTATATGTGTAATTTAAATATTCATTTAAATCATAAAATCATAAAATATCATTTTAAATGCAAAAGAGTCTTCTAATAGAAACAAAAGACATGAAGTAGACCTTTTACCAAATACAACATTAGAACCAATTAATCTCGCAAATCTATAAAGAAAAAATGGAAAACAAGAAAAGACAAATCCAATGAGAATTTCTGAGGGCAAAAAGATAAATTTGTGATCAAGCATATTTTGAATTTTTGCAAACCCTAAAGTTGAGAGCCACTGTGCCAATGTTCCAGTCTCCTGGCTTAAAATTAAATGAGTATTTTCTACTTAGTCAGCTACTTTACAGTCTTCCTGTGGTGGACTCTCCTCAAAATCCCTGACAGATGGACTCAACTTCCTTTGCATGTATGGACTAATGGTACTCATGGCTCCTTGTCCCCAGGCTCTTCAACTAAACCCACCACCTTTGAGAAACTGGTGACATTATTTTTCCAAAATAAGCCTGACTTCTAATTAACCCCAAGACAATGTCTCCAGGGCAGTGGAACTAGCCTCAGGAGCCCAGTGATCACAGTACATTCCTCTAATGACGCTTGCTGGTCAACAGCTCTGACCATAGTGACTTATCTGGAGGAGCTGAGAGTCCTGATGGAGGAGCCTCACTCCAGTGATGCCCCTGAGAGCCTCTGTCCTAGGGCAGATTCTCTCTCTTCTGCTCTTCTCTCAGGCTGTATTCTGTGACTTAAATTTTACTTTCCAGAGAATCCCTGATGCTGAATAGCGGCTTGTCTTTGAATTGGGAAAAAAGAGAGCAATGTGGATCCCTGCCAGGCAGTCGGAACACTGGAGGGACTTTGTGAGGCCTGGACATGAGTGATGGGTTGGACAGAAGCACACTCGTCCTCTGCCCCTTAAAGGAATTTGTGGTGAGTGATGGGGATGAAAAGGAAAATCCGTGCCCACTTTTCATCCTAGGTACCAAGAATGATTGGGAATGGGCTGTGCATTTCTGTGATTTTTTTTCTAGATGATTGTACTGGACTATTTTGCTCCTAACTAGATTTCCTTCATCCCTTTCCTCTTCTTTCCTTTCTTTTTTCTCTTCAATGGGTTGAATCATGGATTAAAGGGAACCCATGCCCTGTCTCTCTCTCTCTTTTTTTTTTTAATTTTTTTTTATTAGTTGCTCAAAACAGTAATTACTGTCTGTCTCTTTTTCACTTTTCTCTGCTGTCTACTCACGGTTGTATGTTTTCAGCTATAACTAAAATATGATACTTCAGCTCCATTTTAATTAGGTAATTTGGACAAATTAAAATTTTTCATGTGAATTTTAAAAGACAAAAGTTGTATTTCATTACTCCTTGAGGCTATCTGAATGATTTCTTTTGGATAATTACTTGGTGGTTTCCCTAACATAAATGTTAGAATTTCTCAAATTTTCCACATGTGAAAGCTCTGTAGATGACTCCTTTTTTGAAGACACACAGCACCCTTATGTATTGAGTTTTTATTTAAATCCAGATTATATAAAATACAATGGAACATCTGAGGAGTAGGAAATAGGGACACGGAATTATCATCTGCAAGGACCGAAGCCTGAATTCTATACATGTGTTCTAGAACATCATAATAAGGGGAATTTTAAGAGCATCTAAACAGAGAAACTTACAATGTCTGAATCAAAAATTCTCAAGGGTCTTACATACTTACCTACTACCCTATGTCAAAATATTTCTGCAAACTATTATCCATGAACCCTCTGCTTTGTACCTTCCATTAATGTTAAATTAGCATTTCATTTCAGTTCTTGCTTCTTTTGTTCACTTTAGCTTTAAAATAAGAGAGATTGAATATCTACATTAAATGCTTCTTCCTGAGTCTCACTAAAAGAAATCTAAAAATCTGGATATTCTCATTCTACCTTGAGGAATTTTTTTCATATTGACTTTATAACCTGTGGCTGTTTGGCTGGAAGAGAATTCTAACTTTTATTCTTGTTATTCTATCTTTCTATCATAGTACTGATGATAAAATACTCTGTGTGGTCCCTGATGTCACCTTGAGCGAATGAGGCTGACTTCTCAGATGAACTGTGATGACAGGGATCTATACATCATGAAAAGGGACAATAAATCAATTACACAATTCATTCAAGCTAAGGGGCTGTATTAATAAATATGTAAAACTCCATATTGCTGGGACCGGCTGACTGTATGAGCCTGAGTGACAAAATAATCAAACCTGATTTTCTTTGGTATTGGTAGATACAGGTACTCTTTCAGAACCAGAGAATTTCAATTTCTGCACTCTACTTATTTACATCATATTCAACAAAGAATACAGTGGGCATTAGAAGCAAATTAATGCTAAGGAGATCAGAGCAAAGTCTTCGGGGACAGCAGTGATCCAAGAATAGAAAGGATCCTAAGTTTAAGTTTTCCTTAATGTTTTGAAATGAACAGAAATCCATTGCCCTAGGGGATGAGTGTTATATGGGGAACATTTTGGTTTTCTTGGTATAGAAAATATATAACTAGTATACACACACACAAACACATCTCACTCATTCCCTGACTCTTTTTCTCTCATAAACATGCTTATGTTGGAGTTATAAATTTTATAGACCTTTTAAGACCTTTTTATATTAATATGTAATACTAATAATGATAGGTGTTAATACTAATAGTAGTAGATAGGAAATAATAAATTATAATAGTAACTAATAAGTTTTAGTTATGTTATTACAGATAGAGTTCATTACTATGTTTTCATAACTATGTAGTTCATAACTATGTTACTACCAGGTTGTAGTAAGAAAGAAAAAACATATTATCTCTAAATTCTAGGAACAGATGCAACAAGTTTTAGAAATGTTCATAATTTAACTTAGGGTCTAGAAAGTAAAGTATTGCTATTAGTTAAAACAAAAAATTCTGATAGAAGATGACAAAAACTCCTCAGCACCAAATGATGTAAAGGCTTCAGAGGCAAATAAAAGAAGACTGTATCCAGCTAATATATAGTGGATGATATTTATATTTAGAGAAAACTTTCTTATTATTAGGTCAGGCAGTTGGAAAAAATGATCTCATCTAAGGTCTAAAAATTACTTTAGAAATAATTCTGCCTAGCACTTTGCAAACTGGTTTTCGTAGCAAAATATTCAAAAGGATTTGTATTGGCCTACCCTTACATTAAAGCTGGTGACTTCTAGCTGAGACGCAGGACCTGTCAAATGGCAATGGTCATAATCTCTTTTGACATTCTGCAGCAAGAACTGGAGCCACTTCTGAAAAGCTCTATTTCTATAAGTTTTTTTGTGGAAACTCAGAATGGAAAAACTACCATGTGCAGAAAAATCTCGCAAACGTAGAGTCTCTCTCTACCACCTGGTGACTTATGTATCCTGGATAAGAAAAACAATTGCCTTTAATGTTATCTTACGCCCCTTTAATGTTTTCTTTGATTTGATGTATGAGCTTCTGGAAATTCCAGCAGCGTTCCTTATTGGCTTCTTATTAGTCAGTCTATTGGAAATAAAGCTAATTTCTTTCCTCTTATTATTTTGTGGACTGTGCAAAGATAATGGTAGTAAATATGAGATAAAATATATTTATTATATCCTTACCATACATTGTAGTATATTTAGAACCTCATGTAACAATTTGTTCCCTTTCAATCCTTGGCATTTCCCACATTCTTCTCTTTCTCCGTCCTGCTCTACTTCTCTGATGTTTCTTCTGTTTCTTTTTTTTCTAATTAATTATTAAGTCAGTTAAATGTGTGCATTATACTTAGACAAAAATAAGATTCCTTCTGAAATATTCATGGCATAATTAATGTAGCATTATCTGATCAGCTTCATAATTCTTTCATTCTACATTCTGATCAGGACCAGATTACTCAAGTTAACAATGTTTTCTTACTGACAGAGAGCTGCTTTCTGTGGGTTTACAATGAGCAAGAAAAATAAAATAGTACATATGAAAGAAAAAAGGGAAATCTTTTAGACATTTTCATCATCCTGGGCTAAAAAGATGATCTGTCTTTCACTTATAAATAGCCTCCCAAATGGAGTCACTTATTCTTTGGAATATTTAGCATCAATTCTTTTTTAGCAGACGTTTTAAAGAGAAAATGAAACAATTCTACCAAATATCCAGAAACACCAGTCACATGCCAGCTTCACGTTGAGGATCCTGTACTTTTCTGCTCTTCTTCCTGGGTCCTGGCCTCCACCTCTGTCCCTAACGCTCCTGCATAGAACTGCTGTCTATGGAGTGGGTCAATGAGACCTGGGGGAGAGAATTTGTCTTCCTGGGCTTCTCAGCTCTGGCCAGCCTCCAGAGACTGCTGTTCATGGTCTTCCTGCTCCTCTACCTCTTCACACTGGGCACCAATGCCATCATCATGTCCACCATTGTGCTGGACAGAGCCCTTCATACCCCCATGTACTTCTTCCTCTCAGTCCTCTCCAGCTTTGAGACCAGCTACACCTTTGTCATTGTGCCCAAGATGCTGGTGGACCTGCTGGCTCAGAAGAAGACCATCTCCTTCCTGGGCTGTGCCATCCAGATGTTCACCTTCCTCTTCCTGGGCTGCTCTCACTCCTTCCTGCTGGCAGCCATGGGCTATGATCGCTACGTGGCCGTCTGCAACCCACTACGCTACACAGTGCTCATGGGCCATGGGGTGTGCTTGGGATTAGTGGCTGCTGCCTGTGCCTGTGGCTTTACTATCTCTTTGGTCGCTACCTCCCTGGTATTTCACCTGCCCTTCCACTCTTCCAACCAACTGCATCACTTCTTCTGTGACATCTCCCCTGTCCTCAAACTGGCATCTCACCAATCCCACCTCATTGAGTTGGTCATCTTCATGCTGGGTGTATTGGTCTTAGTTATCCCACTGCTACTCATCCTGGTGTCCTATGTCCGCATCATCTCTGCCATTCTAAAGATCCCATCCTCTGTTGGAAGATACAAAGCCTCTCCACCTGTGCCTCCCATCTCATTGTGGTAACTGTCCACTATGGCTGTGCCTCCTTCATCTACTTGAGGCCCAAGTCCAACTACTCTTCCAGCCAAGACACCCTGATATCTGTGTTTTATACCATCCTGAGAAATAAGGAATTCAAATCAGCCCTTCAAAGAACAATGAGCAAGACTCGGTTTCCTCTTAACTAAAGAATCAATTTTAAACTCTTACTAGTTATTAACTGCCAGGAAGATGTGTGCTTGCATCTATTTTCTCATTCAATTACCTGAACACGCTATAATATAAGAATATTTTTCATGTGAAAAGAACATGTTGAGAAAAACTGTTGAGAAAAAAAAAACCTTCCTGGTTTTCCTTGTCAACCCCCACATAAATCCCATAAAAAACAAACATATTTTTTCTCTTCAAAGGAGGTACTAACATTGCATCAGTTGCTAAAATTTCTCAAGTAATTCCAAGCAAAGGCTTGAATTAATATTAGTGCAGAAAAAGGTCAGGGTCCCCTAATAGCCAGAAAATCCATGGAAAACACTTCCAATAATTTCCCTCATCAGATAAGATGAAACCAAGCATCCTTCATGAGCCTGAATTTATTATGTAGTTTCTCCCTACCTCTTTAATATTATTATTTCTGAAGTTATCATTATCTGTTTCCATAAGTGCCTAGTTGTACATTCTGAAGCCAACCAAAACTTTGCTGGGCCCCAACTTGACATAGCTGTGTATTCTCAAGTGCTGTTGTCTCTTTTCAGAAAAGCTCCTCTTCTCTGTTTAACTTGTACATAAAATCTTACATTTCAAAACAGTCTCCACCATCCCTTTCTTTCTAAATCTTCTCTTTTACCTGCCACACCCCAACCTTTGGATTAAGCTCCACTTTTTTTTATGATTTTATGACATACAGGACCTATTTTGTTGTAGTTCTCATCTTTTCAATAACTTATATATTACTTCCTTAATACACACCAGATGGTATCTTAGCTACGGGAAATGTGTGATGAAAACAACATATGGATGTCTGCCATTATAAACCTTATGCTATGTTTCAAACCAGTCCCAGTAAGCAGATAAAGTCAGGAAAAACTGTTGAGAAGCAGTGTAATTCTATAAAATTTATAAAGGAGAGTGAATGCAAGATTTGGAAGAGGGAAGACTATAAGAAATCTAATTTACATTGAATATGGGACAGGTTTACAAGAGGTATAGACCTTTACATTTTTATTGATACTTTAATATTATACATAATATTGGGATTCATTGTGACATGTTAATAGATGCACATAACATAATTTGGTCTACTTCAGTCCCCAGTGCCTCCCTTTTCCTTCCCCCTCACTCCCCCCAATACCCTTGCTGTGCTCTATTGCTGTCCTGTAAGAGATGACATTTCACCTACTTCCTGAAGTGTAAGTGGGAGTCACCAGTAAAGGGGATCATTTTGGGAGATCACTTCAGAGGGGACCACATAAACATAAGCCCTAAAAAAGAATGATATGGATGATTTAGAGGTAGGCAAAGAATATAACTTTAAATTTTTTTTCAATTGAAAATTTTAAAAGATATGTGTATTCATTTGTGTATGACGTGAAGTTTTAATCTAAGTATGTAATGGATAAATTAATGCAATTAGTGTATGAAGTAAATCATATTTTTTTACATGTGATAAAAACACCTGAAATCTACACTTAGCAATTTACAAGTAAGCAGTATGGCATTATTAGCTGTAGTCACCATGATGCAAAATCATTTTCTTTAACATATTATTGCCATCTAACAAAAATTTTCTACATTTTGACCAACTTCTCTGCAAATCACCCAAACTCTATCCCTACCCACAGCCCTCCAGTAACCATTACTATTATTTGTGTTTCTATTATTTAAATTTTTAAAATTCTACATACATATGTTAGATCATGTGAATTTTTTTTTCTGAACCTGGCTTATTTTGCTTAATATAGTGTTCTCTGGGTTCATCCGTGTTGCCATAAATAGCAGGATTTCCTTCTTTTATAACAGATGAATAGTATTGTATTATGTGTATATATATCATATTTAATCTATTAATCCATTGATAGACATAAAAATTGATTTCACCACTTAGCTATTGTGAAAAGTGTTGCACTGAATATGAAACTACAGCTATCTCTTTAACATACTGACGTCATATCTTTTGGATACATACTCAAAAGAATAATTGCTGGATCCTTTGATAATTTTATTTTTACTTGATTTAAGAACATCCATACTGCTTTCAATATTCATTATATTAATTTATATTCCCATCAATAATAAGTAATTATTTCCTTTTCTTCACAATCTCTCTGTATTAGTCTATTTTGTACTGTTACACCAAAGTAATTCAGGCAGGCTAACTGGATAAAGAAAATATTGCTTTAGAAGTTCAAGGGCATGGTACTGCCATCAGCTCAGCTTTGAAGAGAAGCTTCCTGGTTGCATCAGATCATGGCAATGACAATGATAGGTACACCTCTGGGAGGAAGAAATAACATCTACAAACAGGAAGCAGAGGGAAAGTGGGATCCCAAGACCCCCTCTGAGAGCACTCCCTCAAATCACCTAAGTATGTCTCACTAGGCCCCACCTCTTAAAGGATCCACAGCACCTCCTAATACCAGCATCCTGAGGACCAAGCTTAAGATGAACTCCTGGAAGATGCTCAAACCATATCTCAACTATAGCACTCCTCAACACATGTCTTTCATTTTTTATAATAGTCTTTCTAAAAGGTATGAGATTCACACCTGAATTTCCCCGATGATTGCTGTTATGTATTTATTTATTTATTTTAAAATACATGTTTGCCATTTTTATGTCATCTTTTGAGAAGTATCTTTTCAGGTCATTTTCTCATTTTTAATATGCTTGTTTCCTTACTATTGAGCTCTTTGAGTCTCTCTCTCTCTCTCTCTCTCTCTCTATATATATATATATATATATATATATATAGTGTTCTAAATAAATATATGTGTGTGTGTGTGTGTTTAAAATTTTCTAAGTAGATTACACTATTCTTTCCCTAAAGAAAATAGTAGTCACTAATATTGTCAAGAGTAAAGCAAAGGTAATTATCCTAAAGATACACTGTTTAGAATAGAACCTGATGTTACAGAATACATAGGGGTAGCTTTTATATTTATATTTTTCCATCTCTTTGATTTGGTTTTACGTTCACCTTGGGTATCTTTTTTACTTTCAGCATGGGGTGTCTTTTTTGGTTTTCTGATCTTTACATATTGAAGATATTTTTCTATCCTTACCCTGAAAAATACAAGGATTGCAGACAACAGCAAGAGAAAGAAACCAATAAAAGGATGAAGGGCACATGCTCTTTCTTGGACAGGTCCTCTCATCTCTCCTGCAGGCCCACTGTGGACACTTCCTAAAAATGCCTGCTCCCCACAGAAAGGAGGACACAGTCAATAGAACAGTGGCAGTTTTTTTCTTATTGCAAATGCCTTGGCAGTTGCCCTTCTCAGGCTGACTGTTAATTTAGAGCTCTGACTTCAACTCATCCCCAACACATATCAAGTCTACTACAAGAAGCACCACTCCCCACATGCCCAAATCTGGAAATCCACAGGCTGTCAAGGACTCATGATACTCTGCCCCAGCACAGAACAGTTTTCTGCTTTCCAGTAACATGACCAGGCATGTCAGGATTGACCTAGACATTGACACACTACATACTTCCATCTAAAGTATTTTCAGTTTTACTCATAGGAATGCAATAGGCATGATTTCAATGAACATTCAGGTAGTGGAACATGGGGAGGTTCCTGGAGAGTGGCATTCCTGGAGAGGGCACGGAAGCTCTGCCCCTCTTCTCCCTTACCTGTNTGCCGCAGTCTGGCTGGGCACACAATCACGAGCCACCACACAGCTTGTAGATTCAAACAGCAACTCTTTATTCCCGAACTCACACCAGCCGTCTACAATCACGTTCTGGGGAAATCCACGTTCTCTGCCCAAATCCACTCCCACTGGGCTTCTGTCTCCCAAAAAATACTGTCTGAATCCCGTGAGAACTCAAGGGGAACTCAGGCAGCAGGATACGCCCTATTCCTAGCAGGAATAATCTTAAACCTGGAACGCCCTAAACCCGATTATCCTAAACCGGGAACACCCTAATCCGCCCTGGTCCTTGAGCAAGGTCACCTACATTCAATGTCACTGCAACATGGGGTACGCTGGCAAGGAAATTGTCATACCTACTTGGCTAATGGCTCCCAGCATAATCCTATGACCCTGTCAATATCACAAAATAACAATAACAATTTGAAGAAGGTTTTTTAGGATTTTTTTCAAATGAAAGTAGTTTTTCTTTTTCATTTCCACACTTATTCCTCTCAGCTTGTCCTTATTTTTCCTTATTTTGTGGACTAAGATGTCCAGCATTAGAGTAAGTGAACATGGAGAGATATCCTCACTTTGTTCCTGAAGTTATGTGGGAAATGTTCAGCATTTCACTACTAAATGCATCAGTTGTTTGTTCTTCATATACACATTGTGTCAGGTGAGAAAAATGTCCTTCTATTCCTAGTTTGCAAAAAAAAAAAAAAAATAGGAATGAGTTTCAATTTTGTCAAATACTCTTAAAATTTATTGAGATTATTGTATATACTCCTTGTTCTATTAACGAAGTAAATTACATTCATTAATTTTCAAATGTTGAGCAAACTTTACTTTCCCAAACTACACTTGGTTGGGATGTATTATTCCTGTTACATATGTCTGGCTTGCTTTTGTAGAGGCTTTTTTTTTTTGCACATATGTTTATGAGAAATAGTTGTGCATGTTTTTTGTTGTTTTTATTAGATACTTTGGTATCAAACATGTTCCATTTGTTTTTGGTATCAGGGTTATGTCTACCTAAGAAATGAGTTGGGAGATTTTTTCTCCTTTTATTTTCTAACTTGTAAATATTTATATCACTTTTTTCTTAAATAAATGAAAGAATTTAATCTGTAAAATCTCTGAGAGTTAAAATTTCATTTGTATCAAATTTTCAAATTATGGGATGGGGTTGTGGCTCAGCAGTAGAGTGCTTGTCTAGCATGTGCAAGGCGCTGGGGTCAATCTTTAGCACAACCTAAAAATAAATAAATAAAGTTATTGTGTCCAACTACAACAAGAAAAACCAAAATATTGAAATTTTTTTTTCAAATTATAAATGAATTTTTTTTCATAGAGGGATAATCTTGCTGTCTTGAGAAATCTATTTTTCAAGAGATTTGTCTATTTCACCTAAGTTATTCTATTTCTGGATATAATGTTGTTCATTATAGTCCATGATTATCTTACTTTTAATGTTTGTAGAATCTATGGATATCACCTAAAGATAATTTTTATTTTCTGTCATTTTTCTCAATTACTCTTGCTCTACTCAGTTTTATTAATCTTTTCCAAAACTTGATTTTTTCTGTAGTTTATCTGTTTTCTATTGGATTGATTTCTGCTCTTTATGATTCTTTGTCCTATTTACTTTGGATTTTATTTGCTTGTCTTTTTCTAGATTCCTAAGATAGAAATTAAGATCATTGGTTTTAAACTGTCTTCTCTAATATCAACATGAAGTTATGCATTTTCTTGTCAGTACCATGTTGGCTGCAAATTTTAGCATACATTTCTTTCATTGACATTAAGTTTGAAGAATTTTTTAGTTATTTTTGTGATTTTTTTTTCTTTTATTTGTATTATTTAAGAGGATATTATTCATCTTTCTAGTATATGAGAATTTCATAGATACCTATTATTAATTATAACATAATTTGTGTTCAGTAAACATAATTAGTGTTTCAAAAATTTGTTGAGTTTATTAGGCTATGGAAATGGTAATAGCTCTGATTTTGGTCATTACACATTGTATAAATGTCCTAAATTATCATTTTGTGCCCCATAAATAACCATAAAATATTATCCGTTGACTTAAAAATGCAAAGTTGGAGAATCTTCCCTGCTTATTTGGTTGGATTCTTAACCTTTCTCCCTGATTATACACCAAGGGGAGGAAATCTAGGTTCAAGTGTTATAACAATGTGAAACTTGCAAGACAAAGACTATACAACAGTGCAGGACAGTTGTACCATATTCCATGAACAAAATGTGCATGTGCATATGCAGATTCAGGGCTATTTCTCAAAGCACCAGATGTGGATTTTCTGGGCCTATCCTTCCTTGCCCATCCTGGTAGTATTTCAGGGCCATTTGTTTCTTTTTCTCACAGCACAGATTATAAGAAATGAAAATTCAGGAAGAAAAGATGCTGGCTAACATAAGGAATAGGAAGATGAGATGTTTGCTGTTTGAATCAAAGAAAAAGTTAGTCACATTAAAATTTTAAATAGTTATTTGACAAGCATTGATTCACAAGTCAATAGTTCAGTTGGCAGGAGTTCAGGGCTCAATGGGTGGCAGGGAAATAAATTTTAAGGTGCTAATGAAAAAAGAAAATATTTGATTGGTTTAATTGCAAAGCTCTTATTTGCAACTTAATTGTTGGTATTTAGTGATTAATCTTGAGTTTCCTTTTTCTGTTTTCATTGACTTGTGGTTTGTTTTACTTCAATAGGAAACCACAGTACTGGAGGTGACTCAGTCTAATGACCTCCAAATTTATTTTAATTTTTTTAAAAGTTTGTAGCATGAGTTTTTTTTTTCCTAAGTTTAGAACTAAAGATTAGAAGACTTGTTGGTGAAGGAGACAGCAATGGAGAAAAATGCAGAATTGTAATTTCAGGGCAGAAAATTGTAATTTCATGGGGTGGTTGGACTTAGTTCTGGAAGGGCTGCCATTGTATTGAGGGGGAGATGTCTATATTTATTAGAATCATGGAGGAGTTTGGAAGCCAATGGAGCCCCTGGCAGATTTCCAAGGACATTGCACACCTTCCTTTCTTCATTCTTTATTTTTTTCTATCCTCCTCTTTCTCTTCCTTCTTCTTCCCTCTCCTTCTCCTCCACATTCTTCTACTTCACCATTAGAAATAGAGTATTATTTTCATAACCCTAACCCTAACCCTAATATGATGAAATCTCTGTAAATTCTGAAAGTCTTAGGTCAGCAGGTCTAGGGATACTATTATGCATTTTAAGTGCTACAATAGGTACCTGTCCTCTTTTCTTTTCTTTCTCCCTTTATGGACTTTCACTGTATTTTCTTCACAAGATTCTCCATAGATTTTATTTGAATTAGAAAAAAAAATTAGAAGACAGCGGTAGTCATATATGACTGAGGTTTCCTCCCTTTCTTTTTTTTTCTCTCTTTCAATTTCCTTGTGTTGGGGATTGAACCCAGGGTCTTGCGCTTGCAACTTAAGCACTCTGTGAACTGATCTATATGAACTGCACCAGCCCCCTGCCCCTTTTTAAATTTCTTACAGAATGAGCTGTGTTTCTGACACACGGAAAGAATATACTTATAAAATATTATATACTGTAGAATATGCCTCAAGGATATTTTGCTGACACCTTTTATTTATTTAAGTTGTATATGGATTCAATGCCTTTGTTTTTAATGTGGTGCTGAGATCAAACCCAGTGCCTCACACTTGCAAGGCAAATGCTCTACCACTGAGCTACAACTCCAGCTTTTGCTGTTGCCTTTTAAAAAATTATTAATTCAAACAGCTATTTTGAATTATTTCTATAATCATAAATTGGGAAATACAATAGCTTTCAAAACTTTTCTCCAAAAGTAGGTGGGAACTGTTGTCATCATAAAGTTGCTTCCTAGTAAGCTGACTTAATAAGTAGAAATATTTGAGTTGTCCTGTGACCATTGATTATTTTATTAAGGCTACCAGCCCTTGAAGATAAGAAGGAATGAAATTTGCAGGCTGCTGCCATAAACTCAGGGCCAGAAAAGAAAAGAGGACATGTACCTATTATAGCACTTAAAATACATAATAGTATCTCTTAATCAGCAAAATATGCCCTTCACTGTTAAATTGTACAGGCACGTCCTTACCATTGACTACTTTATCTTTAGATTCAGTAATGGGTCTGAGGAGTTTCCAACCATTCAGCTAAATCTGCCAGCAAATTCCTCTGTATTTCAAAGCCAAAATCACTCATGCAAATACTTAAAACACTCAAGTGTAAAGCACAGGTTGACTTCATATCTCCCCAAGGGAGTGGCCATGTCTTTACACAAGAAGGTCTATTGAAGGTTTTTTTGTTGTTGCTGCTGGTAATGTTGATAGTTTTGTGATAATGATTACAGTTTTTGTTCTGTCACTGTTTGTGTTAATTTTTAACTATTTCTAGGAAATAGCTGTAGACTAATAGCTTCATTAGTCTACACAAAAGGACACAAAAATTTTCTGAAGGATTATTTAAAATTTTTTTATTCCAAAATTTGTGGAATGATCATTATCAATTAAGGTTCTTAAATAAATTTATTGTGACTCAATGACATGCATAATGTGTGTTAAACTGTCATCTGTGGCCCACCTGTATCAGAATCATCAGTTTGTTAAACTGTGTATGCATCAGTATCACCTGGGATACTTACATAGAGAGGCAGATCCTCAATTAGAATCCCACATCCACTAAAGTGCTTTATACTGCAGCCCAGGGAGTCACTACCACAATCCCCATAGCTGACTATGAAACAGACCCCCTTTGAAATGAAAATGTTCAAATTCTTTTTTAATTTTGATCTTTAAACTGACGATGGAGGTTGATGGACTGCCTGGCTCTGATGGGCACTGCAAAGGGGAACATATACTTTGAGACAGGTTCCTGATTAACACAGCCTAGCTAAATACACACTTGGGTATTTCCTGCCTCCCCCACCCCCACTGTAACCTGTTTTTATAAAAGCTTTCCATGCCTCACAGTCATCAAAGATGAAGACATGTCAAAGAAAATGATCTTCTCTATTTTGCTCAAACACAGGATGGAAAGAAACCAATTCTCCATTGCCATCCTGACTCCTGAGTTTTAATGCTGCAGAACAAACAGCAAAATATGTCCTTCCCTGGGAAATTGTAAAGGCGCATCAGGTTTAAGAATCACTTGTCTTATCTTAGAAATTTTTGAAAAATGGCAGAGAGGAAAAATTGTCACTTTTTTAAACTTAGACCTCAGAATTAGCCAATACATTTCTTCATGACAGTTTTATTTTCTATTATTTTAAAGATTATAATCATTTTTTAATTTTGATTTTTAAATTTATTCAAATTAATTATACATGACAATATTGTATACAAATGGAGCACTTCCTCTGGCTGAACTTGGTGCAGAGTCAACACCAGTAGTGTAGTCACAAATGTATGTAGGGTATTAAAGTCCCTCTCATTCCACAATCCTTCACACCTCCACACCCTCCCTTTACCGCCCTCCCCTCTGTCCAATCCAAGGTTCCTTCATTTTCCCCCACCCCACTTTATAGATCAGCATCTGCTTATCAGAGAAAACATTGAGGCTTTGTTTTTTTGGGTTTGGCTTATTTTATTTTCTATTCTTAACACTTGTTCTAGGGATTGGTGTAAAAATGAGAAACAAACACACATACAAAAAAAGAAACTATTTATATAAACTTTGCTTTAAAAGAAAAAAAAAGCCACTGAAAGACCATTACAGTTTCACCCTGCCTGCCATGAGTCATGTTGGCCTTCAACATATGGCTACAGCAACATAAATAAACCTCTATCTTACATTTATGCATACCTTCTCACGTCCTAGGAGCACTCTGAAGACACAAAGGAGGCTTCAGTACAATTGGGGCCTGGCCCACACCACTAAGAAACAAGTAGAGGCTGCCATATGCAAGACTTTGCATAGGCTTGGTGTGGACATCAGTCTCATATTCCCCTGAGGGAAGTTAGGTTAGCAAAATGGCACAGCATACTTAATGGGGAGGAGGGGGCAGTAAAATTTGGAGAACATGGTAATAAAGGAAGCAGATTGTGCTAGGCTATGAATGGGAGGTCACCAATTTCCTTCCTCACATGGACTCAAAGAGGTCAGACCTCATGGTGCGTGCAAAGTCCAGCCTGGCTTGGCCTAGAGGAGCTACCTGGTCAGGTGTGGATCTGTGAAAGGTGCTAGCTGAGTTTCACTGACACTGTCCAGCAGTGCCCTGCTGCTCACTAGGGTGCTTCTAGAACTGCCAAGGAGCTCTACATTGGAACCACATGACCCTTGTGTAGGAGGCAACAATTTCTCCAGAGTTAATCTTCTGAGGAGAGCTGCTGAGGTGAGAACTATGTTGTGACAGGTGCTGTGTCACCGAGGCTGTTCAGAAGCAGTGTCTCAAGGTTTAGCATGCACTCTTGGGTGCACTTTGCCTAGTGGGAGGCCTGGTGGTATTTGACTACTGGTATTCCACCACTGTCAGGAAGTCATTCTGCCTTTCCTACTACCCTAGTAGGAGACATCTCTGATCATCTCTTCAGACTGCACCAGCTTTGAAGGAATAGGGTCCAGGTGCTCCTTAGCAGATAGGCAGTTGTTCAGATGTGGTGGTGGGGGGTTAGGCCTAGGCTTCCTCGTGTGTAAGGGACCTGTGGTGGCTTTGCTTCTTTTGTGGCTCCTGGAAGACAAGGGTCTCCATGCTGGAGCACACAGCAGGGCCCTTAAGGATTTCACCTGCAAGCAATCAAAAGAATCCTGTTCAGATGGAACTGTTAGACCCCACTTATGATGTCCAGACACTGGAATTAGGGCAAAGCATGCAGGAAGGCATAAACATGGTGGGAGGTGGTAAAAAGAATGAGTCAAGGGGATGCACTAGGTCTGGAGGAGATTCCAGGTTCCAGCTTAGAGGATAAGCCTCCCTGGGCACCCAAATCCCTGGTGCCCCAGCCATAGCCCTACTGCATGTCATATGGTCAGATCCTACCTACTTTCCTTTTATTACCCAGTTGATACTACATGTTATGTGGTCTGAAGAAAAATAAAGGCCTTTGTCATATTCCAGAAAAATAAGGATGGAACATGAAACACACACATGTAGAAACAGCCTGTACTGAAGAGGACATATTGGGGCAAGTTCCCCTGTTAAGTGTGTGTCTCATTTTTCTTAAGGAGAAGTCAAATTGGCAGGGACCTCAGAGATTATCTAAGTCTAGGTCCACCTTTAACAGATGAAGGGTAGTAGCTCACAGAGGCAAAGGGGCCAGCCAAAGGCATACAACCAGTTAACATTAAGCCTGGAGTTAGAGACCAGAAATTTGGAACAAAAGAGGGTGGCCTGGAAACTGGAGGGAGCCAGCAGGAACTTGAGGCTGTGGGTTAACTTGCCAGGGATAGGAGGAGGCTGTACAGAGGCAACCCTCTAAGTGTTGTGATAAGAGGCTCAGGAAAGAAAGCAATCCTCAGAGAAGAAACAAAGGCAATTAGAAAACAAGAGCTAGTTAATATACATCCCATGCTTGATCACACTATGGGTGTCAAGGCTCTCAGGGTACAACTTAGGAACATTCCTAGAAGGCTCAACTGCTCTGATATTTACCCTCTAAGTTTAAAGGTTTGATTTCTCATATTTAAAACAATTAGTTACACATCAAGTTTCTCTTCATAGGATTTCTAGGGAATTATTAGCACAGCATTTAAGTAAATGTAGAGAATATCTGCTATATATATATTTTAAAACTTTTCCTTTAAAGTTGTCTTTTTTTCATTATCAGTTTTTTCTTTTATATCAAGGAGACCAAGTGGATCTTCCGTCATGTTTTTTAAAGAAAATGAGGTGTCAAAATAAGATTCCTGTTCGTATCCTAATTTTGTGCACTAAAGTCGATTTATAAGGTTATGCCTTATTTGGTTTTTCATAAAGAAGTTCAGGAAAGTCCAGAATGCACTTATGGCCTCAAGATCTCTTGGTAGACAACTAATTCACAGACTTTGAAAGTTCTTCTCTCAAGGACCAACTTAACTGCATTTCTCTGGCTCCTTGCTTGACTGACATCAAGGAGAGGATTTGGGGCTAGAAGGGACAGATGGTGACAAGGGGAGAACAGTAACAGAGTGGGCAGGAGGGTGAAGGGATGGAATATAAGGAGGAGGCTATCCAGGAGCTAAGACCTGTGTAGTGGACCAGATATCTCCTAGAAGTTAAAGAAGGTCAGGGTCACTTACAGGTCTGATGACAGACAGTGATGTATTTGAAGCAGGCTCTGTGACTGTGTAAGCTGAAACCGGTTCCTTAGCTCCAAGTTAGTCCTTGCCTTCTTCAAAACATCATGTGTCCTGGTCACTGAAAAAAGAAAAGAGCCCCACAAAGAAGGAATTTCCAGCTAGGCCCTACTTGCTGGGAATGCATTTTCTTCTCACCCCTCAATCATGGCCTATTACTGACCCCTTTGTCCTCCCTCCCTCTGCAACCACAATTACTCATGTCACAGGAGGGTTGGGCCCAGTGCATCACTCTCCCCTCCCAACATTCCAATGCCTCTGTGGTCACTGTTCATCTGCAGCACAAGTGGGGCATCTGCAAGACCACCCCTTTCCTCTGCTGCTCCACAACTCAGAGGCACCTAGGCTGGCTGACAATGAACTGCTCCATGTTCTCCTTCTGCTGGTTGGCAGTCTTCAGACGCTCAGCTGCGCTCTGAAGGAGCTTCTCCTGTTTGGATACTTGGGCTCGCAGATCCAGGAGCTCCCTTTCCATTGATTCATCCTGGGGAAAAAGGACAGGCTCTCAGACAACAGTTTGGAGACATAATGTAACCAGTTCTTTGTGGTTCCTACCAATCAGAAGTAGAACTCTATAATCTTCCCACACTTCCAGACTGAGTTCCCTCCATTACAACTTCTCAATCCCTCAGTTCAGAACAGTTGAGAAAAAGACCACAAGTAGGAATGTTGAGAACCTGAAAGCCCCCAATCAGACCAGCACAGGCCTACATTCCTGTGATCAAGGAGACCTGACTCCAGACCAACAGCAACTCACAACTGCAAACAAGGCCTACAACTCAGTCCTTGAAGAAGTTTTGTCTCACCCTTACCCCATCCATGAAGGACTTGGAATTTCAGAGATACTATGTCTGGGACACAGGGCTACCTAATGACAGTGTTCACATTTCAAAATGTCTGTAGGAACCTGAAGATGGTAAAGTACCTCCTTGTAATTAGCATAGTTTGATCCCAAAACATACAGTAACATTAATGTGGAAATAAAAACTATGGAAGGGATTCAGAGACTAGCCCACCCAAAGCAGGACAATTCCTTAAGGGCTCTACCTTTCCCCCAGATTGGAACAGAGATAAAAGGTATATTGGGATTCTAGGAAGATGAGTGAATGAAGCTGCAGAATCACAGTGACTTCCTTTGATCTTTTGACCAAGAAGCCCTGAGGAATGGAGAAGCATCCAAGGCCCCTGAATTTTAGCTCAAACTTCAGATTTATTGGAAGTGGATACTTATGGATTACCAGGGCATCTATGTCTGTGCTTCTCCATTTTCTTTTCTTCTCTTTGAATTATTATCTTGGGGTTTAGGGTGTGAGGACAAAGTAAGGTAATCAGACCTTCAATGAAAGCACCCACCAGGGGTCTCCCTCCAGGATGCTGCACTAAGATCCAGCACATTCTAACAACCTATGTAGCTCCTGACCCTCAGAAAGCCCTGGAACTGAGAATACAGAATCTCATGGGGCAGAAGAGCAGGGCTTGTACCAGAAGACAACACTGGCCTCTTACCACTTTGCCAGGCAGCCCAAGGTCGTGGAAGGTCGGTAAAGCTGCTCGCCAGAACATGGTCAGGAGGGAGGCTGACTCCTCTAGGGTGTGCTGCAGGGCAGAGGTGCTGCTTCTTAGCTCATGGAAACATTTGCTGCCTGGTGCCTGTTGAGAGGTGGGAGGTGGCCATGGACATCACTGGAGCTGAGACATCTCAGGGCTCAGGACATTGTAACCCTGCACAAGACTCAAGCTTCCTTTGTCATGAGGCACAAAGCATGGGCTACTTGAACCTGTCATACCCCGGCTCATCCCTTTGAGGTCCCAGGACTGAAGTGCTGCTCCTTTTACCTGGAATGCCTCCTCACCTGGACACCCTATATAAGGCTATCAAAGCTCATTCCCATGTCATGTCCTTTACAGACCTTTTAGCTTCCTTGTATGCAATAAAAGACCCCTCTGCACCAGTGAACTCGAGGCACAAGAGGTGACTTCTCATATTGGGCCTGTGGCCCATTAGTGTCTTGCCCTGAAGCGGGGGTTCCCTGGATTCAAGGCTCTGTCTACACATCCATGGGTCTCTGGTGGCTCAGACAGCACAGCCATTGGCCCTTGTTGTCTCTCAACAGAGAGGTACTCTGAGAAGCATTGCAGATTACCTCCCTCCTGTTGCTCCATGGGAAAAAAGAAATGCTGTGGTGGCCAGGTTCTTACTCTTTCCACACACAAGGTCTTTATGGATGCAAATCCCTTATTACCTGTCCCTCTGATTGATTTTAGTCTGTCCACATGGGTCAGCATGATTGTAACAGATAATAAACCATGAGAGGGTTCTGATTTCAACATCATATGGGCATCAACTCTTAACAAATGCTTTACTGAGGATGGTGGCAATGCTGCACAGACGTCTCTGTGGATCTGAGGGAGAATATGTAGTTGGCCTTCTCTACCACAAAGTAGAACTTAGAATGAACAGGAGATAGGGAAACAAGGACCTGGCTAGAATAATTGGAAAATGCTTTCTCTGTCATTTGGAGATGCAGGCCACAAAAATAAGTAGTGGAGCATGAAGTAGAATTAAGGACAAAAGGCACAAAAAAAAAAAAAGGGTGAACCCAGGAGGTACAGCTGTGACTACCTCTGAGCTCTGAGCTTCAAGGCCTGGGAAGTTTCATGTGGGCCTCAGGAGAGACTGGATCTTTTCAACCAGCTGTTTCCCCTCCCCAATCTGCTCTCTGAGAGCAGTGTAGTCATCAATGTGGCCTATGATGTGGCGGACATGCTTGTTGGTGAAGGAGCCATCCTTAGTATCACCCTCTAGCTTCAGAGAGTTCTTCATTCCTGGAGGATCATCCGAATCCAGCTCTGAAAAAGAAAATCACAATAATATAGGTTCTGCTGTAATTCATGATAATATCCTCAGTTCCCACCAGTGCAGAGACTGTGAAAGAGCCCAGGTTCAAGAAAGACAGCCTTCAAAAATGCAGGTGGTGTCAAGTCCATAGAGACCTTTTGGTTTCTTTATTTTTATAATTTTTCTTACATCATTACATAATGATAAACTTTCCAGAAGAAAAATTTTGCTTTCATTGACAAGTGGGCTATTCAGGAAAAATAGCATAAACATGAAAGTTTTCTGGACAGAAAGGCACAGAAAATTGAATAAGAATGTGTACAGGGCAATGACCAAAAGAGAGCAATAGGACAACTGTGGCAAGAAGAAGAATGAGAAGAAAGGCAGCCACAGAAGAGTCAAGGAACATGGATGATGCTTTCTCTGTCAGGAAAAAGGATGATGCACACAGGAAATTTTCTAAATGCACATGACACACTTACAGAGGACCAACAGCTATTTGCATTAATAATTTTCCTTCATTGTGTCCAAGCCCTTTAGTTGTCATATTTATACCATTTGTCCTGGTGACAATGACAATATCTGAGCCAGGAGAAGAGAAAGAAGAGCTGTGGAGGACCAGAGTCAGAAAATCCATGCCAACACTCCAAATACAGAGGAAATAACTGAATCTAGGGAGTAAAAACAACCATTGTTTAGGACACCACAAACAGCCTGCACCCCAAATCATGCACAGTCTAGCCTTCACCACACAAGATCTAAGGTGCCAGGACTTCCCTCTCATATCATTAGCCTACATATGTCCCATAGAAAAGCAAAAGTAAACAGACTGATATGTTTCTATTATTTAGAAAAAAAATGTTTGATGGATGGATATTCCAAATGAATGTAACTTCCAGTTTAAAATCGTGTTAGGTAAATTTTATAATACAACTTTGAGTATAATTTTCTATGTGCTGTCTAGTACAATGCCTTGTAGTGAAACTTAAATATGCACAAAATCACATGCATATATAAAATACACACATATGCTATATATGAAATATGTATATGTTAAAATATTTATCAAGGGCTGGGGTGCAGTTCAGTGGTAGAATGAAAAAAAAGAAACCATTCTCTAGAGTGTGGAAGGTCTGGCACACAGAAGGACTTGGGTTCAAATTCCCTGCATTACAAAAGTTGATCAAAATGTAAACTATCAATAAAAGGAGTTCCTGGTAAGAGAAGAGTGGGTCAGAGCCAGGTTCCAGTTCAGGCCTCTGGGGCTGGGAACAAGAGGAAGAGCAGGGACTGAGCCATGCTGCTGCATCTCAGCTGGTACATGGGAAAACAGTGACAGGGAAGCCCTGTCATGAGGAAGTGAAGATGAGACTCAACACCATGGAGCCATAAGAGGAAGGCAACAACCTATTACATGATTCCCCCTTCCCTTTATTCCCCTTTGTCTAGTCCAACGAACCTCTAATCTTTCATTCCCTTGTTTTGAGTTAGCATCCACATTCTGCCTTTGGGTTTTGGTACTGGCTTATTTTACAAAGCATGATAGTCTCCACTTCCATCCATTTACTGGTGAATGATATAATTTCATACTTCTTTATGGCTGAGCAGTATTCCACTATATATGTATACCAAATTCTTTATTCATCTGATGTAGGGCACCTAAGTTGGTTCCATAGCTTGACTACTGTGAATTAAGCTACATTAAATATTGAAGTGACTGTGTCACTATGGTATGCTGATTTTAAGTCCTTTGGGTATAAAGTGAGGAGTGGGATAATGGGGTCAAATAATGGTTCCATTCCAAGTTTTGTGAGAAATCTCCACACTGCTTTCCAGAGTGGTTGCACCAGTTTGCAGTTCCACCAGCAATGTATTAAGTGAATCTCTTTCCCCACAACCTTGCCATCATTTACTGTTGTTTTATTTTTAATATTTACCATTCTCAGTGGGGTGAGTGAATTCTCAGTGTAGTTTTGATTTACATTTCTCTAATTGCTACAGATTTTAAATACTGCAGCCTTTGGATCAACCACATTCAGGCAGATTTTCTGATCTCAGGTTTTTCTGTACTCAATCTGTGTTTCTCTGTGTTCTCCCCTACCTTTGTGGGGAATCTTTGCTGCTTTTGGTACCCATGTGGCAAGTGGGTTGGCATCTATGTATTCTTTTTCTTTGTTTTTGTACTCAAATTTCTGAATCCCTAGTCCAATTAAATGTACAATATTATATTTTGTGAAATTCCTTTTTCATCAACCTCAGAAAGTGTCTATATTCCTGCTACTGTGCTCATGAGACAAGGCCCAACATGGAATGCAGCTTTCCACTATCTCACCATCTTCTGCTCTTGCAATACATCTTTTTATCCAGGATGATTGCTCATCACTTTTAACACTTTTCAGGTTAATGCCATCACATCTGTGGATGTTTGATTTTATTTCTTGCATTTTAGGAATGTACTTAAGGAATTCAGTTCCTGAGCCTTGATGTTAGAGTGTTGGGCCTACATTTTCTTCTGGTAGATGCAGGGTTTCTGGTCTACTTCCAAGGTCTTTGATATGCTTTCAGTTCAGTTGTAAGAGATAGGGATTAAATTTCATTTGAATACATATGGATTTCCAATTTTTCAGCACCATTTGTTGAACAGGCTATCCTCAGCACACTACAGTGATGCAATCACATCAATGTTTTTAGCAGCACAATTCACAATAGCTAAGCTATGGAGTCAACGTAGGTTTTGAGATAGATAGATATACACACACACACACACACACACACACACATATGTATTACTCAGCCATAAAGAAGAATGACTTTATGATATTTGCCAGTAAATGGATGGATCTGGAGACTACCATGCTAAGTCTAATAAGTCAATCCCCCCAAACACAAATATCAAATATTTTCTCTGACATTTGGAAGCTAACTTACACTAAGGAGAGAAGGGGGAAGAATAAAAGTTCCAGGTTTAGACAAAGGGAAATGAAGGAAAAAGAGGAACCAGTAAGAAAAGGAAATTTATAGTAAGAAAAGGAATGAACGTTACATAATTTTGCTATGTACATATAGTAACACAACACAGAGAATGTCACCTTTATGTACAAGCAAAAGCCTCGGGTCCTAATTAGATTAAGATATATTCCATGCTTGTATATGATATCAAAATTGGCTATACTCTCATGAATAACTAAAAAGAAGAAATTAAAAAAAACATAATAAAAAAATGACACTTTAATTTGCATGTCTAAGTTAACAATCCAGGGAGCTGGGTTTGTGGCTCAGTGGTAGAGCACTTGCCTCGCATGTACAAGACCCTGGGTTCGATCCTCAGCACCACATAAAATTAAATAAGTGAAATAGAGGCATTATGTCCAACCACAACTAAAAAATAAATATTAAAAAAAAAGATAACAATCCAGTTTTCAGTTGGACTTGTTCCCATGAAAACCCCCAGAGAGAGATCCATGTGCTAGTAACTTAGGAAAGACTCATTCCTAGCAGAAAGAGGTAATGAAGTCAAGGAAGTCAGGTACAGAAGGCAAAAAAGTCTAGAAAGTATAGAATTTAAGGGAAGGTAGCATGTGTCTGAAAGATGCTCTTCATAGTGTTGGGACCCTACTCTGACTGGGTTTCCCTGTGGCAGTTATCAGGAATATCAGGAGAGCAGGCGTGAGAACAGAGCAGAGTTCAGAATGTAAACAGGAAAAGTAGATGGAAGGGCAGGTCAGGGCTACAAGGCCATGGGAAACACAGATAAGACCAAACAGAGGCTCCATCTGCTGTTGGAGACAAGCACAGGTGAAGAGAAATCACTGCAGAAGGAGGAGCTACAATCTTCTACAGAGTTAAAAGGAGTCAAGTGCATCCCAGAGCCAACATACCTGAAGCCTGAAGGCCAGGGAATCTGCATGCTAGCTTCCTCTTGCTCATCAGAACTTTTCTTATAATTATCTTCTCTTTGCCAACACCTGTGGCATCATTGAGGACATGCTCTGTAAGTATGTGCAAGTAAGACAGGATTTGTAGAATCCAATAGCACCCAGATATATTTGCCAAACACTAGAAAATCAGAGTGGAGGTAGGTTGTGCTTTGGGGAAGAAAGAAATAATAAAAATCAAGCAAAATCAAAGGAGAAACAAACACATTATGAAAGAAAGGAAAACTCATCCTAAGGAATTAGAAAATATGCATAATAATGATATACTGCATGTATACCCATTATGTACGATAAAGCACATGTATAAACAATGTGTAATACACACAAGAGGGATCTCTATATTTATCTGATGGACAACTGCTCCTTGGGACTCTTGACTCCACCTGTGCATGGGAAACTTGCATCTATGATATGTATGGGCTCACATATCTACTCAAAGGCCCTTGGGCCTTCTCTGAGGAAGTTGAAAGGAAAAGAGGGTTCAGTAACAATCCCAATTCTCCCTTTGCTAACCACTCCTGGAAAACCCATTTTTTATGTCCCTGCAAATTGACCCAACCTAGCGACCCAGGCAC